>NW_010228247.1:0-37860 GCF_000690775.1 Eurypyga helias
AAACCATTCTAGGATTCTATGAAATACTGCAAAGCTTTGCCTAATCTCAAATATGTATACATATAGGAGAGACACATAGATGTTTATTTTGCCAATGTAACAAAGTGTGATTAGGAATTTCCCAAGAAATTGGGAAATAAAACTTTCCTAAACAGCTGTGTATCTCTGAAGTCATAGTTGTTAAAACAACCAGGCTGGTGCTACTTTACTGTAAAAGTAGCTGAGGGGCATGAACATTTTTCTCTGATTTTAATCCACCTCTCCCTAGTCATAGGGTTGCAATTCAGCATTCTCCTGCAGGTGAAAGAGTCTGACTTGTATAGGGTCAGTATAGCCTAAGTTCTTTGGAAAGGAAGACTCACTGTCTTTCACCTCCTCTGTTTAGCACCCTTTGTCTCGTGGAAGTAACATAGTTTTCCACCTTACCTCAGTGTTCCTTTTAACATCAATGCTGTTGCTGCCAGTAAAATGTACTGGTGAAAGTAACTGAAAGCTTTAAAACATTGTAATTTTGTAATTTACCACAGAGCTTACGTAACTGGATGTGTTTTCAGAAGGGAACTTTAGTATAATGATTTTCTTCTGCTGATTGTTTTTGAATTCTCTGTCATTAGTCTCATGCATACTAATAGCGTCTGTAGTGTGTGTTGGACTTAAAGACAAAGGAAATGATTACCCCACATTAATCAGTTAGAACTGTATGTGCCACAGAATTCAAGGTGGACTGTACCATGTTCAGTCTAGTACATTGTTCCCCACCCTGCTCTTTTCTACTCTGAGCTGAAATGAAGAGGTAAGTAATCACACCCTTAGTAAGAAAATACTAAGACAACTCCTGGAGTAATTGCTTTCAGTGACCATGTTTGCAGTTGGTATGGTTTTTTTCCCCATTTTTTTAATTGTTTTTGCAAAAAGCAAGCATTGTGGAGACCAATCCCAGAAGTTTTCTACCGAACTTGCACTGACTTTTTTTCCCCATGAGGATTTGTGAGAATTATCACTCTTGTTTTGAAGTCTGTCCTGTACTATTTTCACGGTCTTGTCCCGTATCCATACAAGTTCCAGTGGAAAAGAGAATACCAGATGCAGAATCAGGAGTACTCTTTTAGGTAACAAACTATGCTGAAATATAGTGTTAATATTTTTTTCTTTCTGCCTTGCTTCCAGGATGCTACAGTTATCTCCCACCTCATGGCACTGCTCAGTAGATCTCGATATACACAAGAATACATATGTCAGATCTTCTCACATTGCTGCAAAGTAAGCAAGAGAATAAGTGTTCTTTATGCAACTTGTTGTGTTTCTGGCATGTAGGAAACTGTAAGATGATAATGTTTTTTGTGGCAGGAACACCAGGGTGGTAATGGCTGAACTGTTATTGCTCTGGATTTACTGACAGATTTATTGGGGTTGTTGTGTCTTTCTGTATAGTAAAACAAAATATGTGAGTAAGTGCTTTTTTATAGGGGGTGTGTATATAGTTACCTTTGGCTACTAAACAGTCAACAGTCTCAGGAAATATCAGTCCTCACTATTACCAATATAAATTTTGGAAGGCTTGTTTTTTCTCCTCTGGAAGTCTCAGGACAGTGCGAGCATCTCTTTGCAGAAGTCTTGGTCCAGCTTTCAAGACAGACATTTTAGCCCAGAGAATGTTTTCTAAGAGGTAGAGCAGGTGGAGGAAGAAAAACGCTCTTCTCGGTGTTGCTCTAGCAGCTACAGGTTTATCCAGATACTGCTGCATAATGCAATTCTCTTGATGTGGGAAAACTCATTTAGAAACAGCAGCAACCTCACCCCAAACACAGAGGGTTTTATCTTCCTTCCCCCCTTCCAAGTTTCCACAAACCACTCTTTGTATTATTGTTGTGAGGTTTTGGTAGTTACTGCACCCATGGGTTACACAGTAACTGTATCAAATTAATTCAGTGTAGGAAATCAGATTTGTACAGTGTTTTTCCCTTTTAACAACAGTTTAAAGCTAAAATATCATAGATCAATTTATCTCCCAGACTCACAAATGAAAAATTTCCAAAATTCATTAATTTGTACCTATTGGCCTCAAAAAATATCCTTACACCTTACAATGAGTCTTCTGGAATTCTGAATTCTTCCTTTGTTAAAAATGTGTTTTCCTCTACCTTAACTGTTTTTTACGTGCATTCTCTTCTGCAAAGTCGAACTGAGGACTGAGAACTGTAGAGTCAGTGTGATTTAAATATGACTCAGCTGCTAATAGTGGTAGAATTGTTTAAAGGAAACAGATAAAATCCTACACTGGACTGTGGCAGTTCAGCTCTACAGCTAATACTGGAAAAAGAATTTGGTGTTTTAAGAAAAATGCCCCAGTGAGGCATCTCATGTTCAAGTGGCCCTTGAAAACCTCTTTAATCGGCTGGGTAGCTTGAATAGGTAAAAAATAGAGCCATGCTGACTTACAAGAAAAATAAGAGGACTGACTGTAGAGTGGTTTAGAAGTCAGTTTATACGATCGCGTGTTAGCTCAGTAGCAATATAAACCCTGTTCGGCTGTGTGAAAACTGTTGAGTAACTTCAAGTAATTAATCCAGCATGGAAACAGTTACTGTAATCTCTTTCCAATTGAGTTACTTCCTTGTAGCTCCACTAACTAACTCCTGGTAATTATATATCAAATATATTGTTAACAAAGCAGAAGCCCAGTCACTTTAGAGTAAGTAAGGTCTTATGAACTCACTATACTGTTTTGAATGCCACCTTCACCCCACAAATCTGTCAAATAAAATTACGAAGACTATTCTGAAAAATTCAAGAGTTTGGGAAGAAAAAGTTGATTATGTGAACAGATAGAAACACGAATGCACAAGAAAAACCCGGACGTGGGTATTAGGAAATAGTTGCATTTACAGAATAAACATTAGCTGCATAACAAAGAAAAACACTTGAGGTTGAGTAAACAGATTGTCACAAATGTTAAATTGATGAAGAACTCATTTCTCTCTTGCCCAGGCAAATGCAGCTGTTTAACAGAGACCTAAAATGTCCCCCTTTTTGTTTAGTTCTTGTGTTTCACGTCTCATTATCAAGGTCAATTGTTGTCTTTTCAGGCGTAACAGAATACAACTAATACAGTGAAGAAGAATATGTAGGGGATTTTCTTATCTATATGGACAGACAAAGTATGTTTTTATAATAAAAAAAAAAACCTGAAAGTTTTAGTGTTCGCTGCATTTTTAATGAAGGTTGCATCTTCCCGCCCACCCCCAAGGCCATGAGTGAGAGAACTTTCCTAACTTTTTCCTGAAGAAATAAGTTACTTAGCATATATTTTGAGGCATTGATGTTCTTATTTCTCTTTTACCTCATCTTAGTGGATTTATTCATTAAACTAATATCATAGCTCCTACTCTCCTTGTTCCTGCATACTGTTCTCTGCTTAGATCTTGTGCATCCATTTTCTATCTTCCTTGCCCAAGTCTTGGTTGGTTGGGATTCTCCCGTTTCTTTCTTTCTCTCTCACCTGCTCAGATTTCCCTGGAAAATCTCAGACCTGTTCTCTTGAGCTAGGAAATCCTTAATTCAGGTTCCTAGCATATTGCTGCTGTTTTCTGGTTTTACTGCTTCTCACTGCATTTTTAGAGTTAAAATTGACTGATGGAAAACATTGACGCTGGAGAAGAGCCATGCTAAGCAAGGGAAAGTGTTGATTTACACGGGGAGCAGATTCAGTTCTTAATATATGGAGCCAGGATTCTATCAGCAAATAAACTGAAGTCAGGTTAATGTACAAGGCGTACTAAAATGCAAGTCAAAATTTACTTTTTAAGGTTCTCGCTATCCCAGTTTACTTGTTTCCAGAGAAAGTGACGTGAGTAGGTAAGCTGCACTGTTTTAATGGTCAAATTAAAAAGATAAGGTATGCTTTTGGAAACACACAGATGTATGAATAATTTGCAAAGATAGCTCTGGAACTTATATTTGAATGTGGTGACATTTCTGTGTAGGTAATAATTTCACCACCAGTTGAAAATTAAAAACTTGTGCCTGGGAAAGATCCAGGATAAATATTCCTGTAATCAAGGCAGCTTCCTCCAAAGCCTGTTCTGAGAATGTTGTCTTACGTGATCTTAGGCCTGGTGCTGGATCCCTGAGCCAAGGTGCATTTGAATTTAGATACCTGCTTTTAAAACTCCGTTATGGAATGAATTATAACGTTCTTCTGCTCTATTACTTTCTTGAAAATTGATATTTTATGATGGGAAATCATGCAAGGAGTGCGATTTCTATCCTGAAATATGTTGTTCAATCATATTTAGAGAAAAAGATCACTTGTGCTAGGACTGTCTCCAGCAACTCTGTGGATATACTCAAATTGAAACAAAAGCGAAAGGCATTGCTGTTAATTGATGCCTGAGCTGCTTGGAAATGGTACATTATACTCTCAAGTTTTCACAGTTATACGTGAAGCTGTCCCTGTTGGTGGGTTAGTGCTTAACCTGACTGTGTGTTAACTAAGGTGGATTGGTGTGTGCAAACTCGGTGTGTACACATGAAGTATTTTCATGTATGTCTAGTCATGCAACTGAGATTACACCCAAGTGTCACCAATGTACCTGTGTTTGTCCTGTTTGCACAGAATTTACTGTCTGCATCTTGTAGGAGAATCACTAATACTTGTGAATTACTAAAACTATCTAGGTCAATATAATTTATTTTACTTCAATTTCATTCATTTTTTTCATGTATGTTAATATCTGTTCTTCAGCTTCCACACTGGCATAGCTGCGGCTTTAAATCATTGCCTCAGCCACTTCTGCGTGCCAATGTAAGTTGTTTTCCTACTTAAACCATGCTGTTTTCATTGCATTTTTTGGTAGAAAGCTCTTGGTGGCAGTAGCAGCTGAAGCATCTCTTAAAGCACCAGATATGTTACATCTAAAAGTAATTTTATGCTTTTTTTCTTAGAAGTAAGGGATGTTCTAAAAATGTTCTCCGGCTTATAAGAGGAATCAGATTTCAGCTGTAGCTCAAATGGGAAATTAAAGTGTCATTCATGCATATTACGATGTATGGATGTGCCCATGAACTCAGCTGGGTTTGAACAAAAGATTAAGGAGTGAAGATACTTTCTTCTTCACTTGCAGATTAGTCAAGAAAAACCATCCAGGTATGATTAATGCTGCGACATACCGAATCTAAATTGCACACAGCCTGTGCCCAGTGCAGGGGTGACTGGTGTCACCAGTCTCCTTCTAAAGAGATGTTTGTAAGCCACAGGTCAGATTTCACAAGAGGCTGTTGGGGTTTGCAGGCCCCATTAAGATTTCACGGTGTTTTATCCAACCTCATCGAGCCTTGTCATACTACAGAAGTTCCGAGACCTTTCTACTGCAAAATTCAGTACTTGTGTTTAATTCCAAATGCTTTTTAAATCCTGGAAAAAAATTGACTTACCAGCCATTGTTGACTTAGATACTGCAGTCAGTAATGGGTGGTGGCTGACTAGATTTATGGTTAAATATGTTTGAAACAAAAATAATCTGTAGGAGGAAAATGTGAATCTGTTCTCAAAGCGCTGTCACATTCTGTCTGGAAACAGTTTCAGAATTAATTCCCTCTCTTCAAAGTTACAACTGTTGAAAATGTTTAATATTGGCAGTGAAGAAGGCATTATTAACTATGGATTTTTCATATGATTTCTGGAGAAAATCAGGAGCTTTTGGTTGTTTTCAATACGAAGAATAGAAACGAAAGCACTCTGTCCCTGTTTCTTGAATTGTGAAGACTAATTTCATTGCCTATTGAAGAAAAGAGTGAAAATGATTACCAGGAAAGGACAAATGTTATGAAAATAAGAATTGAACTTCTTTATTTAGAAAGAGAAAGTTGGTATGCCAACTGATTACAAAGTAAATGTTAATAAATCTACCTTTAATACTTAACAGTAAGTTGCAGGCAGTGGAAGCCTCTTACTGGTTCTTTTCAAAAAAACAGGTAACGTTTTATGTTTTCCTTTGAAGGGTCCAGATCACCAGACAATCTTATTTAACCACGGAGCTGTTCAGAATATCGCGCATCTCTTGGTCTCCACCTCCTACAAAGTAAGACGTTAGAATTATTTCTTGTTCTATGTATATTTATGAAGGGGGGAATCCAAACGAAGATTATAAAACCTGTGTCTGTGAACTAGAAGTATAAGTAGGTATAATGTGTATTTGTAGGGGTAACAGTTGTTTTTGTTTGTTCTATGGATTTCTGTTAAAATGAGACCCATTGTTTAAGTGCTCTGTGAAGTTAAAACACTGGCAGTTAAAACAGAGCTGCTGGCTTTTTGATCCAAAGGAGGACAGTCACTTGGCAGCTCAATAAAAAAGGTCTAACTTGGTGAACAATAAATGGGAGAAAGAAAATAAGCCAAAGAGAAGCAAATGTGAGCTGTCCTAAGCAGAAGTCATACCTGTGACAACGTGGACATGGAATGTGTGGAGGTCACCAGGTATCTGTGTTTTGTGCTAGCTGAATCCCCTGGGTCTTAGTTCTATCCTCTGTTTTGTTTGGAAGTCCATCCTGGACTATCTGGAAGTACCACTCCTGAGGAAAAGCATCACACTCTACCTGTACCTTGGGAGCAAGGAGGGTCAACCAGCTCTTCTCAGTCTAAGGCCAAAATTTCAGATGCTTAGCACAACCTTGGGTATCTGCTGTAGGTTACTTAATGAAATGTTTGAGGGCATAAAGTGAGTTTGGGGCTCTTCTATGCAGTTTGGGTTTTTTGGAGGGCTAACATGTCTGCTATGCAAATGATTTTGAAATCTCGCTGAAGGAAATCCTGTGATCTCTAAGCAGTTGAACTTTCATGGACTTTACTACGAAAGTCAATTTATCAATTTATCTCCCCCTCCTCAAAGTATGAATGTTATCATTCCAAAAATAAGAAACACTTCAAAGCATCCAAATTTATCTTATTTTTATTACAATATCAAATACAAAATATCTAATACGTTATCGTGCCATTTTTGTTTTATTGAAAGTGGCTGTTCACTGGTTGATTGAGACTAGATGAGGTAATTGTGCTTGTCTATTTTGAACTCCTGCCTAATGGAGAACACTTTTGATAATTAATGTATCTTTCAAAATAAATGAGAATTTCAAGTGAAGGGAAATTTGGTGCTCTGTTCCAGGGAATTGTTAACCTCATGGAACTTTTTGTTAGTAGTCATCATGGTAATTTTACTATCGTTAATTATTAGAGCAGTATTCTGTAGGATAGTTAACGTCCAGCTAGACTTGAGTTGTTCTCATTAGAACCTTTAGCCCCAGTTCCAACTTCCTTCTGGCAAGAATACAGCTCTTGAGCTGTGGGTCTGACTTTTTCCAGTGCTTTTTTGATACACAATCACTGCTTCCTCCTGCTTTAGAAGCATACACTAAATGGAACAAAAGTACATTCTGCAGCCAGGTAGCCTTCTGTCCATTCCTTCTGACTTCAGTCCTACTGATGAGAAGAGATCTTACCATGGCTGTGATTAGATATTATAAATGTCATAGAATTACAGAATGTTTTGGGTTGGAAGGGACCTTAAAGATCATGTAGTTCCAACCCCCCCTGCCATGGGCAGGGACACCTTCTACTAGACCGGGTTGCTCCAAGCCTCATCCAGCCTGGCCTTGAACACTTCCAGGGATGGGGCAATGTAATGCACAAAAGTGTGATTGTCCTTGCTGTTGTTGCCTACCCTCAGACTTTTGTGTTTCTAAGGCTTTGTGCCGAGGAGGGGGGAGATGGACCTAAACCTAACGCGCAGTAAGCGCTTTATGCAGTGACGGGATTCTTTAGGTCAAAATCTTGTTCCTTTTGTTTTGTATTCACACTAAGAATGGTAACAGAAACATGGAAAGACGTGGATACAGTTTACATAAGTGCAACTGTTTCACCTGGGAGGATGATAATGGTTGGTCTTCCCTGTGTCAAAAAAGATTTTGAAAGTTTCATAGCCTAGAGTGACTAGGCAACCATGAAATACTGTTTGATTAAACCGAGACATGGTTTTGGACCAGGGGAGGAAGATCCAGCAGGAAGAAATTTGTGAATCCTTTTTGTACAGACATCACAAATAAGTGTTTCTGACTCTCAGGTTCCTGAGTTTCATCCTTGCTTGTCTTTTTCACAAATAGTTCCCAACATACCCTGTGAAAGGATGATTCCAACAGGGAGATTACAGGAGTCAAGGTGTGAGTTAGATGTTTCCATGTGCCTTCTGTTGATCATGTACATTTCTTAATGATTACACGGACTAGTTGTCTACAAGCCCATACAAGCAGTATGGACTGATTTTGCTTTTCAGTTTGCCTTTACATTTATGTCATCTATGTTATGTTTTTACACAGGTTCGAATGCAAGCACTGAAATGTTTCTCAGTTCTAGCCTTTGAAAACCCACAGGTATCAATGACTCTTGTAAATGGTAAGTGTAATGCTGCTGTTTCTTATTTGGCACTCATTGTATTGACTGGCTGAATTGGAATTACTTGGAGTTCTCTTTCATTGCTTGCAGTGTCGGTTGATGGAGAATTGTTACCGCAAATTTTTGTGAAGATGTTACAGAGGGACAAGCCTATTGAAATGCAGCTCACATCAGCCAAATGGTAATTTTCCTCAGTAATTAGAAGGCAATAGTCTGCTATTTAATACTTACTTCTAACTGTTCCCTTTGTTTTTGTTGCTAAGTAATGTGATCTAAAATCTTAGGAATAATTATAGGTATTCTTTGCGTTATCTAAATCCTTGAAGAAGTAGTCATTCTCACCTAATAATCTTACAGCATAACTTCCACTCTTTGCTATACAGAAGTGGGGAAAAGTGTTGCTGGTCCGTTTAGTCAGGAACTTGTATTCAGACGTGGATTTTCATAAGCTGAACTGCAGTTTTCATAAGTAAAGGTTTCATAAGGTTTTGATGTTAAGTTTTGCTTTGAATAGGCTATGGTCAGTCATACGCCCTTATGGAGTGTAATACTGAAATACAAGTTCATGTTCCTGTGGCACCTCTGTTCAGAGGACTCAGGTGACCAGGGCTGTGGTGTTTTGAGACCTGTATGTGCTAAGGTGATGCGAGAGCAGGGCTAGTCTGTCTTCCCAGCTGCCTTAATTTAAATAGATTGTTCTTCAGGCTTCATGGGCATGCTTCTGTGTGCTCAGATTCACACTGGCTCTCTACCCTGTGACAAAATGTGACCGAGTTCCATAATGGCAACACTAGGGTTACAGTTCTGGGTGAGGAGCAAGGGGGGTATGCAGATGGGATGGCCTCTTTTGTAATGGTGCCCTTATGATGTCTTAAACCCACTCATGAAAGCAGTTATAAAGTATGCGTGTGGGGGTTGTCTTAGCAAGGTAATTCTGCTCCATGTGGGAGGTCTGTCTGAGGACCTCCCACATTCCCTCAACCACAACTGGTCTATGCAGTCTGGTTTTACTGGTTTTGTTAGGTAGCTCTTAGTGAAGATTGCAAATTAAATTAACTGCATTGTAGCAGTCTCAGTTCTGATCGATTTGTGTTTCTTTGAGAATTCAGAGAACACGTAGAGAATTAAGTATTAGAATTTTTGTTTTACTCATCTCAAGGTATAAGGCAGTTGATAAGTCATGAAGGGAGCCTGGAGTTGTTCTGGCTGGACTGTCTCCTCGTTCGGGGATGAACACTCCCAGGTCCAGGTGTTGATGTTCTGTACTGATCGCTTGAAACTGCAAGGAGTTGGTAGACAATCCCCTGTCTTCTGCTGTTGCTTTGTGGTACTTTGGCTCAAGTGAACCTTTGAAAGCCTGGAAGAAAATGATGCGATGAAAAGCCAAAAAACCTGCAGGAAAATGGAATACAAACCAGTATCGAGTTTCAGACTGGGTTTCTGATTGGTCCATGGGCAGTCATCCTTAGTAGGGACCTCAAGGCCTCAGTTTCACAACAGTCCTAGGGACTCACAAAGACCTGCTGGCTTTTCTAAGTCCACTTCCTACTTGATTCCCACCAAGTCAGACAGACTCTCCTTTCTTTTTTTCTAATGAGACTGGTAGGTGAAACTGTCACAGGTCCTTTCTTTTTGGGCTTCTAAGTTAGCTGTCCCTCCTGCCTTGCCAGCTTTGGTTAATTACTCTTCAGTTCCTCTCTGATTTAGTAGTAAAGTCCTTGGAATGCAGATGCATAAGGGTGTTGGTGTTTGTTTTTTTTTTTTTTTTAAATGCATTTGTGAAGCCTGTTGTGAAATTCCTGGTTGCACCCAGACTAGCATGTGGGAATATCTTAGGTTTCCGTTGTTTTTCAACAATTGAATTAGACTTGGAAGACCTGAGTTAATACCTCTTGATTGAAATGGGGTAAAGATCTTCCACTTGAGCAGCAGCGTTGGCTCTGGGGAAGAGCAGCAAGCCTCTTGGGAGAGTGATTTGCAGCTACAAGTGGAGCAGTAACCTTTCACACTAAAATAACCGGAATTGCTTCCAGCTAAGCCAAGCCTGTTTTACCTTAACTAAAAATACTTTAACTACTTTCATGTTTGACACAGAACTACTTTGTCTGGCAAATAGGGTCTGGCTAGGCTAAATGGCAACTGCAAGCTTGGTGCTTTTCTCCTGATTGTTCAGGTGTGAAAATTGAGATTTTTGTGCTGTCAGCCACAAGGCTTGGGCAGTAGAAGTTTATGAAAGGATCTCTGTGCTAACAGTCAAATCTTATCTTTTCACTTCCGACAAATAATATATAAAAAGACTTCTGATTATGGGATTTTAGCTATGCCTGTTACTGGTAGGTGTTTGGCACAGGATCCATGATGTTACCTTTTGAAGAGGTGAAAGAACTCTCTTTAGGCATTGGAAAGAGCTCAGGAATGCAGTGAAACACGGTTACAGTGTGTTAGCGTATTACTGCTCCTTAGCTGAGCAATTATAACTGGCCCTATGTACACTTTCAACCTACCCAATTGGAAGTTGAAACATGTTTGGTTTAAGTCGCCTTTACTGAAATTTACTTATTTTTTTAGCCTCTACTGTGGCATGATAAAAACCAGTTAAAATGGTGTAGTTCAAAAGCTAAACCGAAAGACACTTGGCTGTTCCTGCACTGAATCCAGAGCAGTTACCTGCCAACTTCATTCCACTTCCTTGTAGCAAAGCAAGTAAAAAGTGTCAACCACTTAAATGCGGACCACTTTTATTAGTGGGTGAACTACTTTGCATTTCTGCTAGCTTGGAGCACATGTACAGGTAGATTAACCAAGCAACCTCTACATTTGTCTGATGTGTGTCAACATCATTGTTTGGGACCTTGAAGCTGTCATATCCACTAAGTTGTTGTCTAATAAAGGACAAATGCAGGTTTCCTTGTGTCAGAGGCTTAATTGTGTTCATCGTAAGCAAGGATGTGCTTATTCCAGCAGAGTGTTAAGGCATGCCTGTGGATAAGCATCACAGTAGCACATCTCCTCGGCTCATGTGAAGCTGGAACGGTTTCTGACTGAGCTGTCAGCCTACCAACCCTGTATCCATTCTCTCATGATTAAGTGCTTGCCAATGCTGTTTGCAGCAAAGGACAGGTCTATGTATATTGCTCCTTTATCTCAATTCAAGTTGTTCATTTTGGGGTTTTTTGATGGCAAAAGAGGTTTGTGGATCTGTCGAGCTTGATTGTTGGACTTGTTTTGACTAGTGTGTGGCATATATATTGATCATTGCACCAGCAGGACGTCCTGTACTGGAAATCTGCCTAGAAGTGTGTCTGTAGTAGTTTGCCTGTGTGCCCGTCTAGTAAGTACTGGTGTATCAAAATCAATGGTAGAACAAAGGGGAGCATGTAACAATAGTACAGTTGGTTGTTCTGCAGCATCTTACGTAAGTGCACAAAGACTAATGATAGGTGAATGTATGTTTTATGTCGTTACAGCCTTACTTCCATGTGCAGAGCTGGAGCAATACGGACAGACGATTCCTGCATTATTCTTAAGGTAAGCTGGTTAAAACAGCTTTCTGTTTTAAATGTTTTTGTCACGTAAGGCTGTGCTGCTTTATTTGTTTCTTATAAAAAGTAGCACAAGATCTGTTACACTCAAGATTTCAAAGCACAAAGTTCTCCTGATGTTATTTAAGAAAATAGTTCCCCAATTGTCCTTTGTGTCTTTAAGCATTTAGAGTGACATGACTTCTTAAATAAGCCTTGAATAAAGAATCATACTAAAAGGTCAGTATCCAGGAATAAATATCCCAGAGTTCGACACCTACCCATTTGAAGTTTGTAACCATTTCAGTCACCATTTGTAAGTAACATGGAAACGACGTTACTGCCCTGGTCTCCACGTATGAACAAGGCACTGGTTTGTCTTTCAATAGCTTATTTCACAAGGCTGTAGTCAGAGTACCTGCACAGTCTATACAGGAGTCTGTCACAGGCAGATGATTTCTCCAGGTTTCACAGTGGTTTTGTACATTTGTCTGCTTCATCCTTTGGCTGGGGAAATTTGTTATAAAAAGCAAAACTGTTGATGAGCAAGTGTATCAGCCAGAGATCAAATAATACTGACGCTGTTTGTTTCTCCATGAGATACTGAAGTATTACTGCAATAAGAAAACGTGTTTGCTTTCTTTGATAATTACAGTAGCAGTGTCGCAGGCTCCAAAGCTTGTAGTATGTTTTTAGCATCCTTCATTCCAGAGAATAACATGTAGTTCAGGCTTAAGAAAGTGTGGTTTTTAATACCTGAAAAAATATCATTTTTACCCTATAAGTGCCCTTCTGCTGAGATTGAGATGATGATGTGTTCTTGGAATGGGTCTAGCAAATGAAGGGTCTAATCAGCAAAGTAGTCATTGTCAGGATTTGGGGGTGTGTGACCTGAGACCCAGTGACTTCTTAGAGTTCTTTGGCTGTGAAGGCCCCTTTGTGGTGCTGAGATCCCATCGTGAGAAGACAGCTAGTAAGTGTATGCGTGACCATAGCGTGTGCTGCAAGTCCATGGCACTGCAGATAACTGTGTTTATGCTTAAAGCAGCCAGTGCAACTAAGTAAGATACTGCAGTAAGAAAGCATATTTATTCCTTTCGATGTCCATGGCAGTAGAGTCTGGCATATCTACAGCTTCTGTTAGTGGGAATTTGATATCCATCATTCCAGGTAATGGCAGATGAACAATGCATATGTTGGCTGAGTCAGAGGCCCATCCCTCCTGTGTCTTATCCAAGACAGGCTAAAATATAGTTCACTCCACTGTTGCTGGTGTTAATAGTGGCATCTGTTCTGCACTGGCATGTGGTCTTACAGCAAGCAAGGAAGCCAAGCTCCATCCTTCACCTTCATTCTCCTGCTTAGCTTTTTTCCCATATCAACACTCCAGTTCCCTGACCTCTCTTTCTCCTTGCAACATGTGCGAACCGAGGGCTCCGTGCTCCCAACCTACCTTGCTCCTGCAAGCTTCATTCTTCTTTTGAAAACTTCTTCCCTTCAGAAACCCCCCGCTGTCTTCTTAACCCCAGGCTGTGTCCTGCTCAGGACGTGTGGGTCCCAGAACTGTTCTGCTCTGGGGAGATGAAATGGGAGACTAAGATGTAGGCAGAGGCAGGTTATTGCTGATAGCTGGTTGCATGCAGCTCTGCATGCTCTGCCACGTGAGCCAAATGGATAACGGCAGTCCTTCCAAACTGTTATGAGCTGATTGGCTTGCCAGCCTACAGCAATAGGAGCACTTTCTTTATCATGGAAGCCACTTCTTTGCAAGTAAACATTGTAAACTTTGGACTAAAATTTATTGAAATAATAAATAATTAAGAATAGACAAAAGAGTGAGGCCAGACGGAAGACACAGAACCTTGCCCTCTTGGTCAAACTACTCATGTAATGTCTTTTCCTCTGCAGTCACTCCAGTAGCTCATTCACAGTTTTAAGATAAATTTAAGGTAACGCTGTCTGTGTCTGTAGTAAATACAATCACAAATTGTTTGACCTCTGCTGAACTAAACCAAAGCAATGCTCCCTTCAGTTTCCAGAAATCATTGAAGAGAACTTTCACCCTTTGCTATCGAACTTTCTTCATTTGTAGGGCAGTCGGGGATGCACGGTTCCAAACTGGTTTTCATTTATTATCATTGCCCAGTTTGAGTGGTCTCTTGGCCTGTAACATGTGAAAAAATAACATCAGTTGGGTTGGGTGAAGGTTGAGGAGGCTGATAAATAATGGATTTGCTTGGAAGGGAAATTATTTCTCTGGAATCTTAAGAACAGAAGTGACTTTTTGTCCAGATAACCCCGATGCAGCCCCGCAACACCATGCAAATGAAGTATTCCATCTTTTCAGCCCATTTTTAGACTTTATCTGCTGGCCAGAAAAGGTCAGCTGTGCTTTGTGGCTCTTCGTCTTACACCTCTAAGACAGTCCCTACTCTTCTGCATTAATTAATTTGTGCTGACTTCTTTCTTAGTCAGCCTGAATGTCGTTTTCTGAGAGCTTATGTTGGGTCTTCGGGATTTTACTTATGTCAGTCTCAGTTTTTAATATACCTTATGCCAGCTTGGTAATTGAAACTGGTGATATTTAATCATTGTGGTGCAGTTCTGAATTCTAAAGATTAAAAAGTATAGTAATAATTAAATGCCTGAAGGCTTTAATGCAAACTTGGAACAAATTGCAGAGGTCCTAGAAATCTCACTTTTGGAATGAGATGATTTCTGAGGGCTGCTTAAATTTCCATCCCTCAGCAGCTGTCTTCTCTTTTTAAAAGAGAGTTCAGCTAACTTGGTGAATGAGCGGGAGGTCCTTAGGTGTGTCTGTGCTAATGGAACCAGTTTTCAGCTCTGCAGGCTGAAAGTCTTGTCACATGTCTTAGGTGACAGTTATGCGGAGAGGAGGTGCCTTGTCTCCCTGGATTATGTGCAGCCTTCACAACCAAAATGGTAATCCTTGTGGTAGCATTTCCTTTACTAATAAATGTAGACAGGTCCTGAAACTGCTTCCTTACCTGTGGAGTAGAGATAAGAGATTTATTTATTTAATTATTTGCACAGTCAATGGATAAATGTTATTTCAGATGTTAAAACATAGCTCTAAGAAACATTTTCTATTAGCATAATTCTGTTGAAGTCAGTGGAGTTACACAAGCAAAAACCTCGATATTATTCTTCATCCGTTTTTATATCTCCCTTTGGTGAGGCTTGAGTCCCAACCATTGGAGAATTGGTCTTTCCAGAGCTAAGTGCTTTCCAGTGAGCTTCAGAGGAAGAAATATTTGATTAGTTTTAATATTTACATGGAGATGGTATGATAAAAATGTTGCGGTAACCAAGGTAGGGGTCTGTGTCAGGGGCAAGGCAGATTGGATCTGGATTCCAACTATCATTTGTGATAGACCAAATGTACTAATTAAGAGTAGTTCTCCCTTCCCTACTACTCCTAGCAGCCAGTGTGGGTCAAGGAAGCCCTGAGATTATTTTTGGCTGATTTGTCCCTAGTCAATCCCAGACTGCAAAAGGGCAGGAAGGATCAAGTACTTCTTTAAGGCAGCTTGGGTACTTTTGGTTCCTGTGAATAGTAAGAATAAATCCATTCAATTATGAACTTTTGAGGTTGGTTTTGGTGGGGTGTTTTTGTTTTGGTTTGGGGTTTTTTAGCTTTTATGAAACTTTGACCATGGTCACTTCGAAGCATTGCATTCATGAAGGCTAATTTTGGCTGCCTGAGAAGCTGGATGAAAGTAACCTGCTGTATATTTAGTAAATCCTGAACAATTTCTGTGTATGTAGTCTTTAAAACCACTAAAATCCATTTGTCTGAAGGGGCCAATCTCAAGAACATGGTTGAGAATTGCTCTAGGATAGCTGCTTCAATGTTGTGAGCTTCATGAATGTAGGTACACTAAACAATGGTAGTTTAGTTTTTATTATTTTTTTTTTAACTTTTCAGACTCTGCCATGTTTGGTTCGAATGTGTAGTAAGGAAAGACTGCTGGAGGAACGAGTAGAAGGAGCAGAAACACTGGCCTATTTGATTGAAACTGATGTGGAGCTCCAGAGAATTGCCAGCATTACTGACCACCTCATTGTCATGCTTGCTGACTACTTCAAGTATCCCAGCTCAGTGAGTGCGATCACTGATATCAAGAGGGTATGTTTCTTTACCCAGTTCCGAAGTTTTGAACATGTGGCAAGAACAATAATAAATGGGATCAGGATATTTTTTTAATTCTATTTAAACTTTATGTCTGAGTTCCTCAATAGAAAGGTGACCAGAGATCCAACAGAACGTGATTCCTAATGCATAGAGTCTCCAAGTCCGTGCTCACTTGTTGCTTTTCTGGAGCCTATATTATCCAAACTGAAATCATTGTGTCTATCTGGACTTTTGTAAGAAGGATGCTGCCATTCTCATATGTCAGAGCTAGAGAGATGGGCTATGGGTGGTTTAATGTAGCTTCACCATATGACTTTCATTACATCCTCCAGAGATAACAGTGGAGTACCAGATTGAGACATGTGTCACGTTTCTTTTTTGCAGAGTTTTAAAAGACTTACCTTCAGGAACCAGTATGTTTCAGCTTCATATGCGAGATTGATTCAAATTCTTAGGTCAGGTTTGTGAAAAATGTTAAGTTTGGAGACAGTTCTGTTAAAGCAGAAAAACATGTGGATGTCATGTAGAATTTCCTATTATGTGAGTTATCTAGAATTGCAAGAAATTAGATAAACAGAGACCAAATATACCTTGGACATTTAAGTTTCGTATGTGTGGTACTAGTTCTCGTCTGTGAAATTTTTGATTTGCATGCACTTTCCAAAGCACTAGTGGATCAATCAAAGCACTAGTGTGATCAGTCAACCTCAGAAGCAAGATTGTTTTTGATATCCTGCATAGGGAGATATCTGTTGCCTATTTTCTTCCACCTCTTACTGAGTGATTTTTAGAAAGTACCCAAAGCAACATGATTACAGAGCTTGGGCGTTCCTTTGAAACTAGCCCAAGAGGCAGACTCACTTCTCAGACGTTTATAGAACAGGATTGATTCTGCCTTGAATTCTATGGAAAGAATGCAAATTAAATATTTAAAAAAAAAAAAAAGATTAGTTGCAGTATGAAGTTAAATAAGAAGAAGGAAGCTTAGCAGCTGTCTGGGGAGTAATGGACATTGGCTGTAGCATCAGAATATGATGAGGTTCCAAATGTGAGTGGGGCCATTGTAAATATTATGACATTGAGTGTACAGGAAGTCTGTAAAAACAGTCCTCTGGGAAGCCAAAGTGCCTACTTTTTACAAAGTGCTTTGAATTATACTCTGTAAGGTAAAAACTACGTGAGTGAGGACTCTGCCAACAGATTACTTGTCTGTTTTAAATATTTTTACCAATAATGTAATACACTTGCTCCAGTATAGCTGCACCGGAGAGATATGCTCATACGGCTTAATTTTTGACAGTTGTTTTATGTCAGTGCTTTGCTGCTTAATGCTAGGATTTTTCTGGTATTTTATGTAGACTTTAAATATTGCATAATTTTGTGGAATGCTCTGGTACAGAGTTTTGAGGGCAGTCAGAATCATTCTGATTAGAAAGAACGTGAAGAGGTCTGAAAGTCTTCATTCTCTGTTCTGAGCCAGGTCAGTGCTGAGCTCAGAGGAGGATGCTCAAGGGTTTGTCCAGTTGGCTCTTGATAACCGCTAAGAATGGGGATTGGAACAGATTCCTCAGAGAGCTTGTTTAAAGTTTGACTATTATAATGATGAATTTTTATTTCTTATATCCAGTGAAAACCTCTCCTGTTTCAATTTGACTTCTTGTCTCTCCTTCCCTTGCTGCGCACTTCCATAGAGAGTCTGGCTCCATGTCCTCCTTGGATATATTGGAGGGCTGCTCTTAGGTCTTTGCTCAGCTTTCTCTTCTTCTGGCTGAACAAGCCAGGGTACACCCCATCTGCTCTTCTCAGGTCAAGGCTCTGTACTCTGCTCTGTGCCTTTCTCACGCCTTTCACAAACTTGAACACCACGGTTTTGATCCCTATAACTAGTGCACTCATTAATTATCATACTCTCAAGCAGTTTTTCCTGATTTGTGAGCAGCAATCAAGTGGTGCATCATCCTAATTCACTCCTCTAGCACATGTGTTAAGAAGTTCCCTTCCAGAAACCTCCTAGACAGCTTGCTGGGTTGGCTTTACAGCAGAAGACAGGGGTTCGCATCCACCTTAACATAGTCCTGTGATTTGGGGACTGGCTCTGGTTCCTGCTTTTGCTGCAGTTCTCTTGATAAAATTTCCCTTGATTCTCTCCCAGTTTTTTCATTGCTTCTGGCTTGTTCCTCTGGGTTTCTGTTGGGTAAATAACGATAGGTTTTGCCTGAATATGGTCAGGATAAAGTTGTAACTTTATAGAAATGTTTTGGCCTCGGAAGGTTTAAGCTAACTTACCTGTAACTCAGCAATTAACCATATTTTTAACTTCAGTTATTATATTCCGTTGGTAAACCAGGACATCAGCTAATGCAACAGCAGTTCATTTGTGTTTCTGGCTGCCCTTGCTGTGGCACAGCAAGTGTTTACAAATAAAATCACATCTGTAATTTTTTAGTGTGTAAATCTGATACCTGTGCTTATTTCTATAGCTTGACCATGATTTGAAGCATGCTCATGAACTGCGCCAGGCTGCTTTCAAGCTCTACGCTTCCCTGGGAGCAAATGATGAAGATATCCGAAAAAAGGTGAGCCTTTTCAGGATCTCTGAATTCAAACCCATAAACTTCTGTTTTGTTGCCAGATGAACTACTTTAGTTAATAGTAAGGAGCCTTCTTCTACATGTCAAAGCACTGTTTTTAATAAATGGTGGGTGTGTACAGGACAAAGTTGATTTATTGTGCACAAGCCATCTTTCATCTTGATACAAGGCCATTTTATCCTAGTCTTAAATGCCTGTGCTGTCCATGCTAAAACTACAATGTATTCTTTCCAGATAGCTCCTCAACGTGTCTCTAATCTGTAGTTGGATATATTCTTTGTGCTCACACATGCTCTTTTGTTTTGAGATGACATTAAGGGTAATTCATATGTGCATATATAGCCCTCTTATTCCTTGATAATTATTAAAATAATTTTGAAAGTAGTAGTGGAGCATAGAATGAAGGGATGTCATCCAGAGGGACCTGGACAGGCTGCAGAGGTGGGCCACTGCCAAACTCATGGAGTTTAACAAGGCCAAGTGCAAGGTCCTGCACATGGGTCGGGGCAATCCCAGCACAAATACAGGCTGGGTGGAGAGTGGATAGAAAGCAGCCGTGAGGAGAAGGACTTGGGGTACTGGTGGACGAAAAGTTGAACATGAGCCGGCAGTGTGCGCTGGCAGCCCAGAAAGCCAACCGTATCCTGGGCTGTATCCAGAGAAGCAAGGCCACCAGGTCGAGGGAGGAGATTCTGCTCCTGTACTCTGCTCTCGTGAGACCCCACCTGGAGTGCTGCGTCCAGCTGTGGAGCCCTCAATATCAGAAGGATATAGACTGGTTGGAGTGAGTCCAGAGGAGGCCGTGGACATGCTCAGAGAACTGGAGCCCCTCTGCTATGATGAAAGGCTGAGAGAGTTGGACTTGCTCAGCCTGGAGAAGAGAAGGCTCCAAGGAGACCTCATGGCAGCCTTCCAGTACCTGAAGGGCCTACAGGGAAGCTGGGGGGGACTTTTTACAAGGGCCTGTAGTGACAGGACAAGGGGTAACGGGTTTAAATTGAAAGTGGGAAGGTTTACATTAGATACCAGGAAGAATTTCTTCCCGGAGAGGGTGGTAAGGCACTGGAACAGGTTGCCCAGAGAAGCTGTGGATGCTCCATCCCTGGAAGTGTTCAAGGCCAGGCTGGACGAGGCATTGAGCAACCTGGTCTAGTTGAAGGTGTCCCTGCCTGTCTGTAAGGTCTGTATGGTCTGTAAGGTCCCTTCCAACCCAAACCATTCTATGGTTCTATTCTATGATTTCTGACTCAGATACACACTACTTTCCACTTAATTGGGGAAGAGAATGTGGCTTGCTGTTTTTTTAGCTACAGTTGTTATATGCAGTATTTTAAATGTTGCAGACAAAAACTCAACAACCCATAAATGCTTGTATTATTTTATTTATATAACATGAATTCCTTTTTGCTCCAGATCATTGAGACTGAAAATATGATGGACCGTATTGTTAATGGCTTGTCTGAGTCTAGTATCAAGGTGCGATTAGCTGCAGTCAGGTAGGAGGCTTTTCTGATTCATGCAAATACTTTTGTCTCGTCAAAGTCTGATGCTGCACTTTTTAGAATTTCCACTAATTTCTCAAAAAGTAATCTGTAATCTGTTGGAAAATGTTAGGAGTGGCAGGGGGAAGTTATCCTCAGTTCTTTTTTTTGCTATTTCAGGCTGCTACTTACCAATTCTAAGCTGAATCTTTGTGTAGAAGCAATGTGTAGATTACAGTAGTCTATGTTTGAGTGTATATGTCTCACAGTGGAGGTTTCTTTTCTGTTATAGATGTTTGCACAGTTTGTCCCGTTCTGTACAGCAGCTCAGGACAAGTTTTCAGGATCATGCTGTATGGAAGCCTTTAATGAAGGTAAGTAATGACAAGTCAAGAGTCAACTACTGAAGTGTTCTGTTCCATGAAAGGAAGATAAGGTGTTTGGTCAATTTGCATGCCTTTCTGTATAAGTATAATAAAAATTACATGGAAATCAAAATTCCATGACCCTCTCCTAGAAGAGTTGTAAATCAACAAAAACCAAGCAATAGCAAAGAGGTCCACGGCTGGGTTTTCATTGCGGTTTTTTTTTCCTCTTTTTAAGTGATCAGTGATTGAGGCTGAGTTATTCCTAATGTTTGTGTAGGGCACTAGGAGGTCGCTATCTCCCTTAATTTGAAGCTCAGACTAGATGGCATAGTTCAGACTTGGTGTATAAGCCCTACAATAGAATTTAGATCTGCATTTTCCCCTATAATTCTCTACCTTCTAGATCTCATTGCAGGTTCTAAAACTGAAGGTAAAGAACTCAGCAAGACCTTTAAAAAGACACATTTTAATACAATGTAATTATCCACATGATTAAATTTAATCAGTGTGTAAGGTGTATATATCATCTCTCATCCTGAAATGTGACTGTCATTAAGTGCAGATAAATAGACAGTTTCTCAGTTACAACATATTTTAGACCTTGAAAATGGGGAACAGGCTAAGTCTGCCAGCAAGAAGCCTGAAAGCTTGGGCAGTACAGACATCCCTGAGACTCCCCTCTTGGGAGGGGGATTCTCTTGAATCCCCTGAAGTGAGCTTGATTCTATTAAAAAATAAAACAGCTGGGCTAGAGAAAGTGGGGTTGGCAAAAATGAATTGAAGAGCCTGGTAACAAGGCAGCTGTGTGAGCTGAGTGTCCAAAGCTTCACCCAAGAGCCTGGAAGGAAGTAAAGGATCAAGAGTTCCTTCAGTTGTTTCTAGTGATATTTCAAGACAAGGAAGATGCCTGTTGGACCTACTACTGAGTGACATTGTGTTCAGGCCTGACTTTCTACGTTCTGCTTACATTCTAATTCTCACGAGTTACTGACTCGAGAAAACTTGAGGTACTAGTTACACTACACTGTGGCCTGGCTGCAAACAAAAAAAATTTTCGTGGCCTTTTCTGTTGCTTGCATGAATTAGAAGCCCTAAATTATGGGCCTACTTTTTTCTACGGTTTCATGATAGAAACAATGCAGAAATTATTTTCTGGCAATATATGCACTTATGACAAGTTAAGCATTCATCCTTGAATTGGGTGTGTGAATTGTGCTACTAATCCATGGGTGTCTGATTCATTAGTTTTATTGGGAGGTCAGGGGAGAGTTGATCCCGCAAGTTTTTGCTATCACTATAGCGTAATAATCCCGTGACTGGGGACACATGTTCGTCACCTGAAGTGCCTTGGCTTGAATATTTTAAGAGTTTGTGAAAGGCCAAATGTGAAATCATCAAATCTTTATAAACGTAAACTAGAAAACAGGCAGGGCTTTTTAAAGAAGCACAGTTAGCATAAAGGAGAGCCATGTGAAAAAGCACAAATGTGTATGTTGGACTTCGGTGTAGATGCAGCTGCGGGCAGTTGTTCATTTTGATTTGTATTAAAAAAAGCTGTATGTTCATTCCAAAATGTCAAGAATTAATAGAAAAGGAAAAGTAATATTAAATAGAGATAAATTAATTTTCAGTGTAGATTAATAGCAGCTACATACATCATTTCTCTCTCCCCTAATATATGTAGCTGTGTAAGAACGATGTAGGACTTAGGTATGTGTACTTCAGTGCAAGCTGCTGTAAATGCAGTAATTGTTAATGTTTGCAGTTTGCTTGCTGCTCTGAAACAAAAGGTGGTACAGAATAACCCCTCCGTTCCCCCTTTCTTTGCTGGAGGAGCAGTTGTATCCTCCATGCCTATTTCTCACTGAGTTTTCTCAGAACATGCAAGGGAGATGCCCTGTTTAAGAATGGTGTATAGTGGTCGTGCTGGACCAGACATCAGTGGTCCTGCTGGACCAGATCCAGACACAGGTAAGGGAGAGTATAACTTGTTCCAGGCTACTTGCTTTTGTGAAAGGGTGGTCATGAGTAAATTTGCTGTGTTGCTCATTGCACAAGGTGCAGAAGTGTTGAGGAGGTTCCTCCTGGAGCTTCCTCTGCTTTTCTGTAAACCATGGCACAGTGGTGCGCTGCAGCACGCAGCCTGCTCTCTGTTGAGAGAATGGCTGCAGAGCTGCATTACAACCACCAGCACTTGCAATCTTTGCAGGATGGGGATCTGTTCCCACTTATTTCTATTAAATTGGACCTGAAAGCTCTCAGACCTGGCTTCTATGAAATAACGTTGTGTTGCACCAGTTTGTCATGTAACGTTTATCATCCCATTGAGTTGAACGAGCCCTGTCTGGGTCTGCCCTGCTAGCATCAAAACATCTTCTAAAGTATGAAATACTAAAGTGCAGAAGAATTACAGGTATTCCATTTCAAAATGATCGCTTCCTTATTGTACTAGTTAACGAAGATTCCTCACTCTCCCCTTTGTGACTGCAGGTTTTACAGAATGCTCCAAATGAAATTCTTGTAGTAGCATCTTCCACGCTATGCAATCTTCTTCTGGAATTCTCTCCAAGCAAGGAGGTTAGTATTTACCCAGGAGTAGGAAGAGGTAAAAGACAAAAGTTACATTATACAATGGTTCAGTGAGCATGAAGGTTATCTTAATTGGTAGCCACTGCTTGTGAAGCATTACAGAGCTGTAATGTTAGGCAGGCTGTATCACTGATAGCCTGTAAATGAAAAAAAAATCATCCGTTTACAATGCTGTCACAGTTAAATATGGTTGAATAGTTAAATGTAGTCTCTAAAGAAAGGAAGTAGACATCAGTTTTTGGAGTTGTTTTACTTAGGAAACACTGTTATCCAAAAAAAATCATAAGTAAGATGAAAACAAATTGATAATTAGCAATATGATCCATTGCCGTAGAGAATTACTTCTGTAATCTTGAAAATCCCGGCATAGCTGAGTCTTGTGGTTTTTGTTCTTGAATGAACGATACAGGCTATGTGTTCTTGAGTTTTGCACTGTCTGTATTTCATGCAGATCATACATATGTATTAATGTTTCATAGCACTGGGGCAATTCCCTAAATCTTACGCATCTCTTAATTACAGAAAACATTTGCAAGATCATGGTGTATGTGGGCTTCTGTAGAGCACTTTGGATTACCTTGTTTTGGTCAGTTGATTTGGGTGGGTTTAGTCATGTCTGAGGCAGAAAATTAACTGAAATAGCGCCAAGCACAGTTCGGCGTCCTATGGGCTTTCTTGTTCATACTGCAGGTCACACTCAGCATAGTGCTTCCACTTCAAATTGGGTTGAAATACCAAGTTTTCTACTGGGACACATGGTTCATGTAAAAAACATTGCCAGAAGAAAATACTGCTTATGCAAAATGAAAGAATATTTAAAATGTTAGATTTGAAAGCATCCATAAGTTATCAGATCTATTTGATATATCATCCTTTTTTTCTGCATATTATGCAAATGGTATGTAAACTGCCAGTCATTTAAGTGAACAAAGCCAAAGTGGATCTGTTTTACCTGTAAAAGAGCTGAGTCAGCTCCAGTTTTGGAAGGTCTCCCATCTGCTGTGGCTGTGGAGAAGTCCCTAGGAGCCAGCCAGCTACTGGGCCCATGGCAAATAGCTGGCAGCGTATTGTGGTGCAGAAGTGTCTGGGACCAGGTGAACCATGGCAGAAAGTCCTGCTGCCTGTCTCTGTTACAGTCTTGCTGCTGTTCAGGGAGACAAGCCTGTTCCTACAAAGGGCAGCTTTTTCCACATGTTTTCTGATGAATTAAGCTCTTAAGCAGGTTAAAACTGACACAACTTCACAAAAACTCAGATATGTTCAGTTATTTGCTGCTTTTGAAGCAGTAAATTCTGGAAGAAAGGAACACCTTACAAACTAGAGTAGCATAACTCGTTGGATGAACCCTTTTAGGGGCATGAGGTCTCCAGGTCATGAATAAAACTAGTACTTCAAATTCGGTTCAGGTTGAAAGTGATTGTTTCCAACTTAATTTTCATTACGTTAATCAGTTTGAAGGAAAAGGTGCATGCATTGATATTTTTCCTGTCATTTAAAGATGATGATACTACAAGGCTTTGCACTTCAATGTGATAATCAAGAACACTTTCTAATTTTCTTTGTTATGCTAAAGTTTTTCTGTAATGTTTTAGTTTGGCCTGATTGCTAAACGCAAAGTTTAAATATCAAGAAAGATATCAAGTAGCTTTATTTGGTCCTTAACTCCTTTGAACAGCCACATATGTCCCAGTTGATACCCGAAAAGATGTGATTGCTCAGGGAAGACTTCTTGGAGAGCAGTCCCAAGGTGAATGTTGTTGGGGAAAACCCATTTGCTTGTGTGAGTGTGGCAGATGTGTCTGTAGTGTCACAGCAGTATATGTGTGTGTGTGTGTATGTATATATACACACATATGCACACATGTGTATGGCTATGTATATACATGTGTACACATACACGGATACACATAGAGAATAAAACCATCTTGACCTGAGTTTTTTTCATAACAACCTACGTTTTAATGCTCGTGGATATAGGGTATGGCTTGGCCACTTCTTGTGAGTGGACCGGACATGATGTAAACGTGTATTGTATTTACATTTGTATATATGTCTAATGACTCTTAAGTAGTGTTTTAAAGATTCTTTTTTTCTTCTCTTCATTTTAGCCTATTTTAGAATCAGGAGCCATAGAACTTCTATGTAGTTTAACACAGAGTGAAAATCTTGCCTTGCGAGTGAATGGCATTTGGGCTTTAATGGTAAGCAGAACACACGGATGAAATACCACTTGTGATTTTGCTTCTTAAAAAATTTGTGAATGTAACTTAAAGAACTCATCAGTTGTTATTAAAAATAACACAGCTGAAATCTGGCTTGTCTTTCCACCTAACTACAGCAGGAAAATAGTGTCAGCCTGGAACCCTTCATCAATTAGTCCATAAAATAAACTCTTCAATTTTGATGCCGGTTTGGTTGCCAGGATCATTCAGGGAAACAGTTAATTAGTGTCGGTAGTGTGCCAGGGGACAAATAAAAGCAGGTAATAACCAGGTTAGCTGCAAGACTGTGTGAAAATTTAATTTGCTGTGCAGCAGTTCCTCATAAATTTTAAGCCTTGCAAGATCAATTTTAGCAAGGATATAGGCTTGCAGGTAATAGTCTACTGAAAGAGTGAAAGCTCACATTTAAGGTAAAAAAACCAAGCAAAGAACTTCTCTCTCTTTCAGAATATGGCATTTCAAGCGGAACAGAAGATCAAATCAGACATCTTACGAGGTCTGAGTACAGAGCAGTTATTCCAGTTGCTTTCTGATTCCGATGTAAATGTTCTAATGAAAACTTTGGGCCTGCTCAGGAATCTTCTGTCTACTCGCCCGGTAAGTAGAGCTGCAAACAGACCTTCTTCTCTGAAAGCTGATCAAACATGCAGACAATACAAATTCAGTCTTAATCTTTTTTGTAAGACTACATTTTTCTGTTTAAGATTGATATTTGATATCTTGCTAAAACTGAGGTCTTTTGGTTACAGATAGTGGATAAATCCCATGTACACGTCAGTGTAAGAAAACATTTCAAAGAATTCTCTACATCCACTGAAACGTCGTAGTTATCAAATGCAGAGCTAGACTGTTGCATTTGCTGTTCAATTCCATTGTGTGTAGCTTTCAGCAAAACTCTTTTCCTAAGAGTCTTTCTGTGAAAGTTGTCCAGAACAAGAGTAAAAGGGTTGCACTGTTGAGTCAATGTGTGGAGCTACATATCTTAAGGATACCTGTGTTTCTTTCTTGACACCTGAAATATTTCTGTTCTTATCCAACTATATAAATAGTACTGGCTTTTTGAATTTGACTGTGGGACTGTGCACCTACAAAATGCATACGTTCATTTGACACACTGAAATAAAATGGTTTGAAAATGTAAGCCCATGAATTGTTTTTGACAGGGAGAAAGAGATATTGGTGGAGGAAAAGAAAGGGGTAATCCCCTGTGAAGAACAGAGGGAAAACATGCAGCAAACATTTGGCAAGCCAACATTTTTGTGGGGGAAAAAAACCACGAAGCCTCTACTGTGCATTTATCACGTATTGTGTTTCTACCATAAAAAGGTCACTGCAAAAAATCTTCTGATATTTGTACTCGTTGAGTCTCAATAAGCTTCATAGAAAATTAGCTCTGTCTTAATGTGAAAAGATATTTAATAATCAGTCATTCATTAAATTCACCCGGAGCTCTGCCGGCAGAGTCTCATTATCACTTAAGGTGTTCTTCATCTGAAACTACGTCCCAGCCTCACCTACTTGCTGTAGTATGTTTTAGAGCCAGAACCAACCATTCTCATTCTCTACCCAAAACTCACTCCAGAATAACCCATCTGGCGGCTTTCAAATGAATCTTGTTGTTAGCAGTTTTAAGAAGAATCCCTAACGTCTTAAAAAATCCGTAGTGTGCCACGTGCTGGTAATCTCTGGTTTGCTGTCACTCGAGTTTTGGTATCAGTTAATCCAGTAAATCTAGCTTTATCTTTCTCTGTTACTTTCAGTGATCAATTTAATTCTAATGTAGGTGTTCTAGTCTGTGATCAGATGTCCTTTTACCTGTAAGTCTCTTAACTTGAGACAACTTTCCTAGGTGATAAGTAATGTGTATGGCTTATTTCTCTGAATCCTCTGACTGTTGAAATGTGGATATTGGACCTGGTCAGTGTTCCAGTAAGCATAGAAAATACCAGATAAGAAACCTCAGTTTTCTTGTCCCTGTCTGATATCCCCCTGTTAGGGGACAGAAGGGGTTCTTTCTAACTGCAGCATCATACTTAGAGCTTGGGTCCAGCAGGATTCAGTCTTCAGACTGGCCTCCGTGCAACTGGGAAACCAGTGTCTCTTCCACAGATGACAGTGAAATCAGAACCAAGGCCCATATCGTGCTCTCTCAAACAAGACCAGGCTTCAAATGAAGAGGAAAATTATGAAGTGTTTTTATGCTAAGTTCTTGGTTTGGGGAGACCTTGCTAGGAGCTAGAGTCTTTGTGCAGTGTTGCTACTCTTCGCTTAGAGAAATTCAAGTAGGAATGCCCCTTCTTTGTCTGAAAAGTTACGCTGATCGTATTTTGTCATTGCTTTGGCAGCACATAGACCATATAATGAGCACTCATGGGAAGCAAATCATGCAAGCAGTGACCCTCATTCTGGAAGGGGAGCACAATATAGAAGTCAAAGAGCAGGTACTTCTTTTTTTTTCATGTTGTCTTGGCAGAATAAAATTTAAGAAACAGCTAAGAATGCTTACTCTTCTCAACACGTGATTCTTGTTTGGGATTATGATGTGCTGTGAATATTTGGTGAGATCTGTCAGGTGAATAACTTGTATTATCTACAAGTGTGCTCTTTTTCCTAATGGATTATTACATATGTGTTTGAATTGGATTCAGAATGGGGTTTTTTTTAAATGCAGGTTTGGTAAAGATGAGGGCACTGCATGTGAGAGCAGAAGAATTAGATTTAAGGCAATTGTGTGGCAGAAAGAGGACAGTAGGAACTAGGGAGGTGAGACAAGCCAGAATTTCACACTAGGGAGAGCATCATGGTTATTTGTTCCTAGAACAGCCAGCAATGAGGAATACTGTTGTCACCTGCCTTGCTGGCAGTACTGCAGGTTCTGGGGGAGATGTGGGAACTCTGCTGTTCCTGGGTGCCCGCAGGAGCCAGAGCGATTAGAGGAGGAGAGTCACTAGCAGGGAAAAGAGTATGCTGGTGTAGCCTGGGAAAAAGTGGGGAGGGATATGCCCTGGCAAATTAAAACTTAAGAAAAACAATATGCAAGAGGAAAGGGAGAAGGAAAGAGGAGAATGGGCAGCAGGGGAAAGTATCCCTGTCTTGGTGGCAGCATCAGGGGGCCAGCGTACTGGGTACCTGCTGTGGGAATGCTAAAAGCAAAGGTGAAAGGGTAGAGGAGCAGAATTTGGCTGATTAAGTCCTGGGACAGACAAGATAGTCAATTGGAGAACCTGTTTCTTCCTTGTACAGGGCATGTGGTGATGAATGAGGGCAGGAAAAGGCTGTGGGAGATTCCAGAGGACTGCTTTGGCTTAGGGTGGATATTGGTAGAAAACAGCATGGCAAATGAGTGTAAAAATATGGCTAAATCCCGACTGGTCTAAATCTCTGCTCAGTGAAGAATGGGCTGAAGGCAAGCAGGCCTTTTATGGCTGTTTAAGTGTAAAGTTAGCAAAAATACCCCCAAAGCCTCTCAATAGAGATAGCAAGTTTAGTGATACCATGGTTGTGAAACAGCTGAGGATTAACAAGTTGTGTTTCTAAGTAGCTCTTCCTGATAAATGTCTAGCGACAGGACTGGCCTTCATTGCAATAGCTTATTTACCTTTCCAGGCGTCTCAGAATTATTTTTGAGGAGAATTGGTGTATCTGAGGGAGACTCTTGGAAAGGGCTAGTAGACTAGGGTTGAATATAGCCTTTAGGGTTTGGGACCCATGTATACAGAGCATTTTCCTTGTCGCTGTGGCGTGATCAGCAGCTTGCTTTTGTTTCAGAACCAAGTCATTCATCCAGTACTGCCTATCTGCACACAAGAGCCCCATGCTTCTAGCAGAACAGTGCTTATCTCTGTCACTGACTGGCTCATCAGTGTGTAATTCACAGCTTGGAGGTAGTAAATCTCTACAACTGCTGACATGAACGCGGTGCAGCTTAGACACAGGCATCGTCCAAGTGCTGATCATTCTCCAGTGTCCTCCTGTGGTTACCCCTGTGTATCCAGAGAAGATGGTTAAGTTCTTCCACGGCTCTTTGGGAAAGAACTTGTAGAACATCTCCCGGTGCCTCCTGAGAAGCAGGGAAGCTGCCTGTGCAAGCCTTAATGCTGTGTGTGTAGTGCCAACATGGGCCTTAGATGCTGAAGGTTATTCTGCAGGATGGCTTCTCAAATTTGCCAGGAATAACCAGATGCATTAATAGTCTGAGTTGTCTCTGCAGCTAAGAGATGTGATTAGACTTGTTGAAAACAAATTACTCTGCTAGATCAGCAGATAAGCTTCTGTGTTTCCTTTTTCTGTCCTGAAAAACTAGATGGATATGTATGTTTGGTGTTGGTTTTGTTCTGTGGCTTTTTTTTCCCTAGCCACTGATACAGAATAGACTGCTTTATTTTCCAGTGTCTTTAATCTTTTCTATATACTGCATATTTCCATGAGAGACTTAATTCATTTCAGTGAGTAAAATGTTAATGAATGTTAGGGTTTTTTTCTAAAATGGCAATGACTGTGTTTTGCCAGGGCTGTTCATCCACAGCTGTTAACTCTGGCATTGGCCCCAGATGTAAGCAAGCTGGAAGCACCAGATTAAAGATATTAAAACTAATTAAAGAAATTGTTTGTCACAAGTTTAAAGCTGTCAGGCAAACTGTGTAAATCGCGGGATATAATCTGTGGCCAAATTACATGTTTTTCTCTTTCAGACATTATGCATACTTGCCAATATAGCAGATGGAACGACAGCAAAAGAACTGATTATGACCAATGATGACATCCTGCAGAAAATCAAATACTACATGGTATGGGGAATTTCTCGTGAAGGTTTTAAGTTTGTCCTTTGCAGGAATGAGAAGAGGGTACTTCAGCATTTTGTTGTGTGAATTAGTATCATGCACTTAACTTGCACGTACCCAGTTGTGTTTAAGAAATCACGTAGTGCAGTTCTATGTGGTAGAGGTGTATTGAGGAGCTGATCAAAAGGAAAATCTAGTGGTTATTTCCCGTGAGAATGCTACAGTGCTTTAAGCAATACCTGTAACAGATCTGCATGGAAAACTTTTCATGATCTTGGAAAAGGCCTGACTGTAGATCTCAATAACTATTTGGAAGAAAGTTGTGGAATGCTACTCAAGTGCCTTATGATGTGGCGCTGCCTTTGAGAGAAGTTAGTTATAGGTAAGAATCAGTCCCAGCTTTGCCTCATTATTTATTACAGAATGAATGCCAAAATGTAAGCCTGAGAATTTCTGAATTTCTTTTTCTAAACTTGAGACTATTTTTCTTTATTTAGAGTCATTCAAATGCTAAACTTCAGCTTGCTGCCATGTTCTGTATATCTAATCTCATATGGAATGAAGAAGAAGGTAAGAAAGCCTCATTATTAGTGTATAGACAAGTTACTATCCTGATCAAAAGGCTGATTTTGCATAGTAATCAATATTTGAAGTGCACAGCACAGCAGGGTCCAAAGATTAAAGGGAGAGATCGTTATAGGTGTAGTGTGGAGTAAGTGAGAGTGGTCAGGAGGACATTGAGGAACTGTAGAGAGATGTTTTGGGGCAGGAAGAGGAGACATGGGAGTGTCAATAAATAGGAGTTGATGAGAGTGACACAGTGGGAGGTTTCCACCTGTAGCGTTTCTGTAAAACCTGAAAACAATTGGAGTGAAAGAGAATCCCGGTAAGAGAGCTTCCCAGTATTTAGAAGCTTGTGGAAACTCATTGTTGGAGGGAGCAGGTTTACTGGAGAGGGTAAATGAATCAGAAAGGGGATTTGTTGCAAAGAAATTCTTCCCAGTATGGATGGCTTGAATGTACTGGGCAGTGAAGCTCTGAAACCAGCCAAAGGACTTGTGGGTGGAACTGGGAGGAATGGGGAAGGCATTCAGTAAGAAGTCATGGCCAGGAACAGTGGAAGGTAACCAGGAGGGAGCTGAAGAATGTTGCACAGAAAAATGGGTGTGTTTGTGTTGAGGGGTGGAGAGGGCAGGTGGAGGCAGCAGTGTGGAGCTGGCAGAAATGGCAAGGAAAGGAGTGGTGGGAGGTGGTGTGCTTTGCAGAGTGGTGGGGCTGGGAGGCAGACTTTCTTAGATAGATGATTTACAGACCCTCAGGTTGACCATGCTGCTCTTCAGCAAAGAAAACAGTGTCTCTACTTGGATATGGGTTGGGGTTTTTTCCCTTCTGTGTAACTTAGTCCACACGGAACTTCCTTCAGTGTGTGACGTGTGGCTAAGCTCCTGGTGGCTTTCTGCTCATTATACTGGCGTTGTACAGGGCTACAAGCCACGCTCAAAACCACACCTCCAGTTAAAAGTTTCTTGCATCCAAATTGGAGAGAATAAGCTAGCTAAGTCAGCCTTCTTGCTGTAGGATAAAATGTATTCAGATTTTTGCCTTCAGGATTTTCTTTTCTTCACACAGATGCACACAGAGTACAGAGAAAGAAGCTAGAACTCCCTTGGGAAGTAGCCACAACTGAGGGATTTTTTTCATTGCTGTGTTCTAGCTGAACTGTGTGCCATACCCCTCCTTTAAGCCTGATTTTGCTACTGCTCCTTTCTCTGTTCTGCGGATGTTTATTTTTGCTGTGACTTACTGTTGTAGGTTCTCAAGAACGCCAGGATAAACTACGAGACATGGGAATAGTAGATATTCTACATAAATTGAGTCAGTCATCGGATCCAAATCTGTGTGACAAGTGAGTATAAAGAAAAATCCAGAAAGACAATTAGAGGGAAAGCTTTGCTTTTTATTTTAAAAGTATCATTTTTGAAATCTTTTGTGGAAAAATTCCCCAGAAAAACTGTCTGTCGCCCCACTGCATTTTAGGGTGTAGAGAGAAATTGTTATCTAAAGAGCATGGTTTGTATTGCTGAGGAGTAACAAATTTTACAAAGTTCTTAATAACATAAAATATCTATACTGAAGATCTTCTAAAGCAGTGGAGGGTCCTCTCCGAAATCTCACTGATACACAAGTATTTGTGTGAACCTCAGACTACTAACAAATTTCCAGAGGAAAGGAACAATGGTAAATCATCTCATAGGACTATAAATTAAGAAGATAATACAGGATCACCACTGTTGTTCATCTCGATTAAGTTCTTTTAAACTAATTAAGCTTGACAGTAACTTTTCACATACCTGTTCTGCTACTCATATTATGGTATCTACACAGCTCATCTAGATTCTTCACAAACACGTATAACTAGCAGGTAGTGACAGTTTCTGATTTTTTATGTTGTCTTTTTGCGATTATCCCACCTACAGTTAGTAGCAACCCATATTTCTTTGATGAGCTACAGGAGATGATCTGATTTTTTGGAGGAGTTCATACACAGACAACACAGCTCAGAACTGTGCAGTGTTTTAAAATGAATGAAATTTGGGTTTCTTGTTTTTATGAAAGATTTTTCAGTGTTGTTAGACATCTTTCTAATTAAGTTAGGACTTCTCTGTTTAAAGTCTATGCTAAATTGTCAGTATGGAAAGTGATAATCAGGAACATACAAACATCCATAATTTTCTGTGGGCCTACATATTGAAAAGCTGAACAGGTTTTTTAGACAGCGAGAAATAGAAATAAAACTTACACTGGTAAAATTACTTTCTGGTAAACAGGCCTTGCTTGGCAACACTTAAGCCATGGTTTAAGAGCTGGTTGTTCTTAGCACTGTTGCGAGTCACTGTCCCTCCTGTTTCTCTGGCCACCTGTTCTCACTGTTGACCCTATCCCAACTCTGCCTCATCAGCCCCCACAGTGAGCTGATACAACTTGTGAATGTAGCAGGAAACTTGGAAGGAAAAAGTAAATCATCTTCCTCTGGGTGCTGAGGTGTGTCAGATCTTGGAAAAGTCTGTCAAGGCCATGATGACATGGTTGGGAAGCGTGGGGGACAACAGAAGAGCAAAGCTTCCATCTTCGGGTGGTAGGAGACACTGAATTAGCTGAAGTGATAATGAAATTGTAACCCTAGGCTTCTGTGAGGTGTTCTTTTCTTAACAAAAATGTTGCACAGTGTCATGTTACATAAATTCCAGTATGACACTGGCTGTTGCTGCTTTTCTCCCTTTCACCTCATTGTATGTTTTTGGTAGGGACGGTACTCCTGACAGGACTAACGTGCTTCTAGTGTGCTCTGAGTTATGAAACCTCTTTCATTGCTCAGCTCCAAGACCTGCTTGTCATGGTACATCTGCATTACAGAAGCGTAATTACTCTTCACAATTACTGCTTTTAAGGGTTTAAGGTGTGTTGATAATGGAGTTCAACACACATCTTAAACCACACTGTACTTGAAAGTTGCTCAGTTTATGCTGAGCATCTGATAGACTTGGTTAGATCATCTTATTCTTAGATGTGTGGTGGATTCTTAAATGGTTACAGCCCACGCAGAGCAGTTCTGCACCATGGGCTAGATTCTTCCAAACTGGAGGAGCCAGCCCCTCGGCATCCTTTTGCCTCGCTTGTTTGTCCTCCCTCTCTTGCTGGCACAGTGCATAGTTTTGTACATAATGCTGTTGATTACAAAGCCAAACCCCAATAATTAATAGCCTGTTCCTTTATTGCAGGGCGAAGACAGCACTCCAGCAGTATCTTGCATGATCAAAGACTAATTGAATCTATGGACACCCCTCATGTCTACTTAAGGAATACCAGGAGATGTTCCTGACTCCTTATATTTGCACAAGTCACCTTGGGCTGCATTTTCCTCAGGTGCAGGGAGCTGCTTTGCAGAAACAGTTTAAATGATCAGGTCTCCAGTGCACTTGAGAATTTTCTTGAGGTAGTTTCTTTACTCAGAGGACTCTTGGGGGGTTGTTTTGGTTTTTTGAGGTTTTTTTTCCTGAGCTACCTGGACTTTCAAAAAGAACAATCAGTCATCATTTTCCTTTTGGGCCTACAATTTTCTGCTTTTGCTGCAGCCTGCGTGTGTGGATGTGTGTGGGTGTGCTTGAGTGCGTGCTTGGGTGAATGTGTGTGGGGGTGATACCTCGATTTTGTTTTTCCTTTTTTTTGTGTGAAAATCTTTTTCTACAGGTTTTCAAGGGTTAACCGTTGTTTGCTGTACAAATACTTCAATGAATTATATACAGTTTGACTGAAATGTTATTTAAAAATACCAAACTGTTGTATCCCATAAAGTTTATTTTGAATTTTGAACAGATGAATGTTTTTAAGTAAAATATATGCATTTCCGAACTTCAGCTTAACTTACATAATACTTCCTTCTTTAAGGAAAAAAATAGAGGGAGACAGTAGACCCCAAATTATAAGCAGCACATTCTATACTGACAAGGTCCAAGGGTGTTTTACCGCCATACAGGGTCACCTGGTACTGATGACATGCTCAGATTCACGGAATGGGTCAACTAGATTGGTTTGGGTTTCTTTGTTTTCAGAAGAAAAGCTCATACTTCAGAGTTAGCATGACTCTTGGCTTTTCTGGGAAGGAACAGGTGGCTGCAATATCAGCAGGCATAAGCTGTTGCTTTAGTAGCCAAGAACTTGCTTGGATAATTGCTGAAGGATTAGCTTATTTCACTGGTGATAAGTACTTGCTGATCACTGATATCAGTAGAGCGAACAGTATGTTGCAGGAGTTAGACTTTCAAGAGACCAGAAGGAGCTGGCAAGCAGTGATTAAGGGATTGCTTTTGTTTTGCATCCTTTACCTCCAGATATAGTGAAGTGACTTACAAATTACTTCCACGAAAGATGAGCTAGGTGCGTTAAGTTGGGGAAGGGATGGGAAAATTGGGGGTTTGGTTTTGGTGGGATTTTTAGCTCAGTAATGTTGCTACAGATTTTGTGTATATATGCCGATATACACGCTTGCATGAATTAGGATACCTGGATAATAAGCGATGGGATTTTACTGCATTCAGAAGCCTGATTGTCCCTAAGTTCCTGAAATTGTGCCTGTGAGTGTGCAGAAAAAAACCCAGTGCACATGAAGACAAGGATGTAAGCTTAGGCTGGAATATGAGACCCCAGTGGCTTCACAGTCAGATACACATAGAAACAAATGAGGGCAGCAAGGAGCTCTCCTTCAGGCAGTTCAGGGTTCTTGCTTTCTTCCCGTGTCTACTTTCTGACTTCAGTTTAGACCGTGGTTTTAATAGTCTGAATCTCCAAACACTATATTTACATAGCACTAACAGGCACAGTAAAGATTGCAGCCGATGTCTTAAACCAAATCTTGCTTTTGTTGCATTGAACTTCAGGAAGGCTGCAGCAAGAAGAGAGGTCTGTAACTTTGCTAACCAATCTTGATAAGTATCTTAATCTTTTATTTCTAATTGGAAGGTCAGATGGCGATAGCCGCCTTCTTTTTCCAAGGTAACTACTTGTGTCAGAAAATGTGACCACAGTTTGGCCTGGAATTTGAATGTGCTATGTATCAGAAACTGTTACCACTTGGTTGCAAAGGAGAATATATACATTTCATGTAACTTCTTCCACTCTTGAAAGACAAATAAAAGTGAGCACCTGACACTTTTTTCCCCAGGCATTGCAGTAAGTGACTGGCGGTTTCTTAATGTCCTTCTGCAAATTTGTCATGATGGACTTCGTGGGCTGAACAGAAGGGAAAGTAAAAATATGTGAGAACTTGATGAATATCAGTACCTCGGCAATGATTCTCATTTATACAATTCACTCAAATCTATTTTTGAACCGAGGCAGAAGTTCGAGGCAGAGTATTGTAAATGCCGAGCTGTACAGCGTGCATCTGACTTTGAAATTCCCACTCCTGCTGTGTGTGTTTAGGAGCTCAAGTTCTTACATATCTTTCCTTGTCCTCCCCCAACTCACGTTTCTAAAAGCAAACCTTAGTTTGATTCTGTGAAACTTCGGTGCCTAAAGGTGTTCAGAAAAAAAAAGGTGGGTAAGTATCTGTGTACGTGTTTTGAGGTGGTTTCCTAAAATTCTATCAGAAAAACTAAAAACCAATGCTCAGACAATCTTGTTGCTGCATGACAACAGCTGACAATTTCCACAGCTAGTGACAGGACGAACTGTTGGATGAGAACATTTTTTACATTCAGTTAAGCTTTGTGAGTAATTTTTGATGTTGCTATAGGAATGTACAAAAAGAAGAATACTGTAAATAAAAAGAACTTTACCAGAACATCTAGATTTTTCTCAGCTTCCTGGAGAAATCTCAGCTTTCTGTGCCACTGCCTGAGATTCACAGTGGGAACAGACTGGTTGGCCGGATCTTTACCAAATTTCTTTAGGTAGCAGCGTATTGGGAACTGCAGAGTTGCTTGCAGAGCCGCAGCAAGTATGGAGTTTGTCTGGACATAACACAGATCACCCAGCTTTCTGCTGTGCTTCTGCCATTTCTCTTCTGAAAACCAGTCCTAATGAATTCTGACCAGTATGTCCACTCTTTGGGTGCAGCGATGGTAGTCCTTCTCTGAAAGGTTACGTGTGTCAAAAAGTGAGTGGTTCTGCGTGGAGTCTGGCGTGCGAGCTGTTGCTCCCCCGCTCTCCAGTCCACGTTTGGAGTAGTCTCTCCCGCGCAGTCAGAGTCTTGTAATTTGGCTGTTGTGCCATGCTAAGATTTGCACTGTGATGATGGAAGAAGCAAAGTGACCTGCTCAAAAGAATCTTGTGCCAGTACATTCTTCAGCCAAATCTCTTATGTTTTAAAAGTTATTTTTGCAGACTTTAGCTGTTGCGGTAGATGCTGCACCTCCCTGAAACATCTGAAGCAGCGGCACAGCAGGCAGAAGAATAATTGAGGTGCATGAGATTAGATTCTTGAAGACTAGAAAATGAGTTTAACAAAGATGCCTTTGATAATCTGAAAATGTAAGTCCATGAGAGCTGTGAACATGCAAAATTTCAGTGGTGGTTAAAAATCATCAGCCCTTTACTGTAGGCTCATTTCTACAAAAAGGGATGGTTGCTGGGGGGATCTGGGGTGCAGTTTGTTCTGGTGAGCTGTTGCTGGAGGTAGGGGAGCCCCTGCCAGCGCTCAGCCCTACCGTGTCCCCTGGAGGCACTGGACAGTGTCCCCTCGGCTTGCCGGGGGCACTAGGGGAGTTGATGTGCCAAAAGGTGAATCCTCAACCTGGAGGGACTTTGACCAGCTGGAGGACCAGACACCAGCCATCGTGTGCTGTGTGACGAAAAGCCTGGTGACCCCAGGCCTGGGCATGGAGAGGGTGAGCAGCAGCCCTGCCCAAAGAGGGATCACCCTGGGGGGCTGCGCTCACTGCAAGGAGGAAATAAACCCACCCAACCTCCAAAACTTGAGCTGCCTTTGGAGTGGGCCCTGCAGTTTCTTCCCTCTGCTCGTGCCTGGGAGGCTCGCGGCCAGATCCTGTGCCCTGCTCCTGGGGGCACAGGGCACGCAGGGGCGGTGGGGCAGGTTTGGTAGGCAAAGGGGACGCAGAGGAGCTCTGCCTGCTGCGGCTTGTAGGGAGTAACGGGGTTGGAGCTGAACTTCTGGCCGCAGCGGAGACGGAGAGGGGAGCGGGGCGGGCTG
>NW_010228248.1:0-654 GCF_000690775.1 Eurypyga helias
GGGGCGAGTGCCCCGCGCCTCGGCGGGGCCGCAGCTGCGAGAGAGCGCTCGGGGCCGTGCTGCAAGAAGTTACGCTGTCCCGGGGGTTTGCTTTTTCCTGATAAGCTTCCTTTTGTTAAAGGGGTGTAAAGCGTGTCCGGTGGCAAACATATCCGAAGATGACATGCTGAAGCAGAGTTACGGTTTTATTTTTTTTTATGAGTAACGCCATTCAAAAATGGGGCAAAATTGCTGAAACGCTTATTAGGTCCTCACGCTTCAGTTTGCTGTTTGAAGTGGCTACCTGATGAACCAAAATATTCTTTTTTCTTAGAGAAGACAGGCCCTTAAAGCAAGGGTTAAGTCCTGGGAATCTTTCAAAGCATTAGTAAGTTGGCTTCTTGATGGGGACAGCCCCTTCCTTGCAGTTTCAGCACAGAAATGGAAACCTTCAGGCGTTTGAAGCTCCTTTTAACGCACACATCCCTTCATAAATGAAGGGAATGAGTAGAAGGATCATTGACAAGAGCTGTGCTGCATTGGCTGTACAAGTTTTGTTTGCATGCATGATTTGCAACGTGATGTGCTTCATTAGAACGCATTTCCAGCTGTTGAGTTCATGGTAAAGTGAGTTTTGGTGCTGTTTTTTTAACTGGGCTGGTCCTTGAAGGTTCA
>NW_010228248.1:685-63952 GCF_000690775.1 Eurypyga helias
TTGTTTTATTCTCTGAACGTGAACAAGGCTTGGAAAACCAATTAGCCTACTTGAAACATAGAAACCTTACGTCGTATTGCTGGTGCACACAGAAGTTTGTATGCATGCTCGTACAACTAAGTGGTTCCTCTTCCTGAAGTTGGAGCTGTAGCTAGAGGAATGTAACCTGAACTGAGAGAGCCTGGGGGAAGAGGTGAAGTACCTATGGCTGCTGAGGGAATATTTGTTTTGGGTTTGAAACGTTCATTTCATGTTGGTGAAAATAAATAGCATAAATTTGAGGATAAGAGAATTCAAACTTAAAAACACGCATTAGCTGTATAGCAGAGGGACTTCAGGAAAGTTCATGTGGTTGTGATGTTGCCATTCCACATGATGTTTGCATGAAGTACACTTTGTATGACCTTCTAAGGTCATGTGAAATTATGACCTCTTGTTTTCACTTCCTTAATTTGTTTATAAGTAAGCAGTTGAAGGATCTCTGCCTCAGTAGATCAGTTCACGCTGTCTGGTTTTTATTTATTTTATTGTATTTCGCTCAGATCATGGCTTCGCTTAGCAAGGGATTTAATAGTGTATAAAATCTAGCGTTACACACAGTGAATCGTGTTTGTGTTACAAATTTCTGTTGATAAAGGCAGTGTGTGGTTTTACGTTTATACTTAAATTTCTTTACTAACTTACTAAGTTAATTCAAGCATTTTAACGCTGTGATTGTATAAAATAATAATCTGAAGTTTTCGATACTTTGAAAAGACTTGCCTTCCACAGTGGAAATAACAGAGCAGCTTAGGTGGACTTCTGTCAACTCTTTGCCCTTTCTTCTGGAAATATTCATAGAGGTCTTGTTGCAGATAGGTAGTGGTGTCAGTTGGAAACCCAGAGGTAAAGAAATGAGTGCTGGATCTGGTTGGTTTTACTCTACTCTTTCAGATACTCATTATTCTTTGACAAAATGTTCATTCTTTTCTGTGCTGTTCTGCTCTCTGACAACTTAAACTCTGTCTTTGTGAACATTTCAGTGCAATGGCATGCTAACCCTTTCACGGGGATTCAAAATGCCCGTACCTTTTCTGGATAGTCCTCTGAAGAGAAGCATCTAAGATACTACTCATTGCTAGGTTTCAGAAACTTTTGCCCATTATGTGTTTTTTCCTTTGTGCAGCAAACATGCTGTGTGAGCTTCTCCTATGCACACACACAAAAAAAAGGCCTTGAAGTGTGCCTTGTTTAAAACCCGAGCCTCATTTCTTCCATGCTGATGTCTTTAGCAGTTGAATTTTGGGATTGTCACTGCAAGGAATGTTTCTCTGTTGGTACCATTTGCAAGGTGATGCAGTGAGTCTGCTTCTGTAAGGCAAACGATTTGGATTTTTCAAATCCAAGAGTTCTGTTTTGGAAGCATGGGAAGGGCGAATCTTGTCTTTGCGTTTCTACGTTTGAAAGTAGCGACCGGAGGGAGGAAATGTGAAACCTCAAATTCATATGACTATTGAAAAGTGATGGGAAATAGGTTTTATTCCTTGGAGTATTAGGTGTTCTTCCTGCATTGTGTTTTTAATATGAGAGAATGTCTGTAGGTGGGAGAAATGATGAATAATGTAAACGTGTTCTTGCTACGTGCGTTTAACTTGCTTTTAGTCAGGTGGGGTGTGATTTTTTTTTTCCACCCCCCCTCGGCTACTTATTCTCTGCAATAAAATATTTGTTCACTTAAAAAAAAAAAAAAAGAGCAAAGGTTTGCAGTAATGGAAATAAGACCTATGATTGTTCTCACTATGCAACTGTATTTCCTCTGCCAAGCTGTGGGAGAAGCTTTCATGTGCACCTCTGGCCAGTTATAATCTGCTCTGTACTGTGGTCTGTGTGAAACCTGAAGGGTTTATATGTGATGGAGAACATGCTTCTCTCTAAATAAGTCTCTGAGAACAGTTGGCCATAGGTAATCTAGTTCTAACACTTTCTAATCCAGCATCTTTTCATCTTAATTTAGAACAGGTTCCCAGCTAACATGTTTCAGGCCAACAGCCACAATAAATTTTTACACTGAGTTGAATGCTATTTTAAAAGGAATTTAAGAAATGGTAAGAATGAAAACATCCCTGTTTTGTGTTACTGACAGCATCTGTCTTTACACATTCTGTGGGTATGTGCTCTATGTTGGACACAGATAGTGTGTTCCCACAAAGCCAGACTTTAAACCTGACTGACTTCCCCAGCCAGATGTGTCTGCCTGTGTGAATTAAAAATCTGCTTGCTCTTAGCAGTTTCCCCACTGTTTGCAGGTTTAGGCACAGCCAGTGTCTTTATCTGCAGCCGTTGACATGTCAGTGGATTTTTAGTTGAAACATTACATTTTGTTTGCTTGGAGTAACTTTATAAAAACAACCTGGTCTTTTGGTTTTGGGGAAGCGATGCTATTCTTGGTTAAAAAATGTTTCACGGACTAACAACTTTCAGATTAGTATTTTTCGAAAGTTCCTCTGATTCTACAGCTAAGCCTAAATGAAATGGGGAGAAACAACTGTTAAACTAAGTTTGATTGCTTCTTTATATAATCTAATGAGTAAGATTTAAAGGAAGGCATCTGTATCCCAGATCTCACACTTGTGCCCCCAACTTAGTTGTCTTGTATTGTCAGTGACAAGAGGAAGAGTGGCACTGTCAGAGAGGTTTGAACCTTGTTTAGGGTGAATATTCGGAGTTTGCCTGGTGTTCACTACTGCCCTGGAGAGGGCAGGAGGACAGGAAGAATGAGCTACCTAAGGTAAGTGCCTGAATCCTGGTGGCAGTACCCTGACTCTTGTTGCTTTAAGGTTCATTTTACACACAGCACTTTCTAATAGGAGGTGTCTGGCATATTCGGTGTTTGTTGAAACCGCAGTAATGTACGGTGGTATTGATTAATTCCAAATGTTGGGTAATGAGAAATAGGGCTTAGATATATTTGCCTTATTGGAACTGGAGAACATTGTTTTCCTCAACTCTTATATGTCCAAGAAAAAAAAAAGAAAGGTCCTCTGAAACTCCTGCTTTGGATAATGGGCATTCTGGCTGTAACAGCATTAGATTTTAAATTGAAAACATTGATTTCTGGGAGGCTTTATGAAGTAAACATTTTCTTGTTGTGTTTCGTTTGGTGGTAACTTATTCCAAAAATAAAATAAGGCTTATTAAATTAATGTAAGAACATACTGACTTCAGCCTGGACAGTCACTCTCTCTCTAGAGTGTATTTGGGTTGTAGAAATTCTGTTTTAACAGACAGGCTCTCCTCGTTTAAAACTGCCCTTCTAGAAATAAGTCATTGGATGCAGAAAGGCTGCAAATGGATTTCCCATTGTTCATAAGCCAATGAAAAGGCAAAGTTCTCATAGAAGAGGACAGCTTTTCCTACTAGGAGCCAACATGTTGCTCTGATGAGAAGTCTAAATCTGGCCCTTACAGCGGTATTTTTGGTATCTGCCTGAGGGATTCCCTTGCAGTAGAAGAGTTAAATGTTCTCGGAAAGATCAGGTGCTAGCAGTTAATGACTTGAACCCACCTCCTTGCCATTCCTAGGCTTTTGCCGTCGGGCCTTTCAGTAACATTGTCATTTTTGTCACGGAGATCTTGATCATGCCATTTCTGATTATTTTGGGGTTTTTATGCTTTAACCGATGGGTTGCTTAACTCAGCTTTGCTTTCAGAATCATCTGCAGCTGAGAGGTTACCCACTGCTTTGCTGTGTTCATCTGAAGTTAAAGGGAACATTGTGCTTTACGAGGAGTTTCTTCTTTGGAATTTACGTGTCTCAAGTATTCCTTTAGAGATACTCTTTGTGGCCTCCCAGTTTTATAGGTCTTATGTAGGAGCCAAATGTGGTATTTCAAGTTTTGCCTTTGAAGATATGCAGAGAAGGAACTATTTATACCTGTTCTTCTTGTGTATTGTACTGGCATTGTTCTCTTTGCTGCCATGTCTTTGTTAGATTGTTCCTATTATGCTACAAAAAGGTAATGAACAAGGATGTGATCCGGGTATGAGGAAAGCAGATATTTTTCCCTATTTACTGCAAGCAAATAAGACGACACCCTGGTTTGATAGTAGATGTTTTAGAAATATGGTTAGTGGCTTGAGATACAAGTATGCATTTTGCCTTTACAAAACCTTGCCCTCTCGAAACTTATGTCAACTACTACTTTCATGTTTTCCAGTATTACTGATTTCTGTTTTCTCTCTTCTGAGTGTTTCAAATTAACCTGGGCTATATTCTTAAATGCTTGTGACCTTAGAAAGAGGTTTAAACAAGGAGCTGCAGTATGAATCTGACCAAATAACCTGGCAATATGTTATTTTTATTTAAAGTAAAATGTCAATATATGCTTTAAGTGTATTGGTGAATTACGTTTATAGTATGACTTTAACAGTGGTCTTATGATACTGAAATTTGTTTGAAATTCCTTCATAATGAATATCAAAGTGTGAATATAAAGAAACACATGGAAGGAAAAAAGGTAACTATTGTTTTCAGCTGGGTATTTTTGTTTTGCTTTTGCTTTGAAAACAGTTTGCAGAGAACAGCATCTGAAAGAACAGTGTTTAAGGTTTTTTTCTGGAAAATGTAGGGCAAATGCATGTCATGAGGAATTGATGGAAATCTGTCATCAGCCTAGTACTATAAACTATTGTGATTCAGAAAAACTTGCTGACCTTGGTCAACATAAATCTGATCGTGGTTATAATGGTCCAGTTTAAACATGAACACTTAAACTTTTTCAGATCCTTCACTTCAAGGTGTAAAGTCTTCTACCAGAAACCTGGGTTGTTTCATGTTACAGATAATGGAAATAGCCACTCCATTATGTGCAAGTGAAAACTGTTTAATTTCCCACAAAGCAGATTCCTCACTTCATAGTGTGCTGAAAGGTGTTTTCCTTTTATTAAAATTTGCATGTTTCAGGAATGTTTAAACGAACAGATAAGTGCAAAAGTGCAAGTTAACTTCATAGCTGACTCGTAAATTTAGGAGTCAATTCCCTCAAAAATATTGGGAAGATAAATAATTTGCATATTGGTCATAGATTTTTTCAAATTTTACTTTGAGTTAAATCAAGTTTTGGGTTAATCAGTTGAAATACCAGCTTTATAAAATTATGTAGCCTGATGTCTTGACCAAGAATATGTCGGAGTTGGGTATAAAGTACTACAAAAGATGAAGCCACGGTTCCAGCTCTTAGCCCCTGTTTGACATGCCAGACAAAGTAGGGATTAACTAAGTGAGTTAATGAATAAAGTTGTTCTGTCAGACCTGTGGGTTTTCACCATGTTAATGTTCCAGTGGGCGATAACGAATGTGGTTAGATAGTTGATGGTTGGCAGGTGGAACAATTTTGAAAGTCAAGAAAGGGAATTATGATGAAATTATTTCTGAAGAAAACTCCATGAAGTCTAAAAATTCTAGTGCTGTTTTCTGTATTTCAAGGAAAATTTGGATTATGCCCTACTTCAAAAAAAAAAAAAAATCTCTAATTAGCCTATCAAGGAGATGGAGAGTACGAGTATGACTCTTACTTCTGTTTCACTTTCAGTTTGATTTTCTTTTGAGTTATGTACACAACAGTTCAATTGTGTTAACATAACAACCTTACACTCATGTAATACAGATTCATACATTTTGGAGATTTTTTAATTTTGGATTTTAAAATGCAGCTGTAATACCATCGGAAATAGCTGACGATGTAAAAACAGTGTAGGCACAAGTCCATACAGTTGATTATGCAGTTGGTTCTTACAGGTTAAACTGATTAAACATCTAGTAGACTATCAAACCTATGATCAGATTTTTAAATGCCCAATTATTGTTGCTCTCAGATCCTGGTTTGGCAACTGTTACTGAAGCATATTTGGAGCAGAGCATTGTGTTACTGGACTGCTGCTGTGTAAATGATCCCTGTGACGTTTTAAAAGTTTCAGGTTCTTTATGGCAGAAATTGCAGGAGAGAAATTTTTAAATGGTCAGAGATCTTGCTACACATTTGATTGGGCTTTGGCAGTCTGCTTCACCCTCCATGCACCCTCTTCACACTCTCTTGGTGCTGCGACTGTCCCTTCTATTCTTGTTCCTTGCTTCCCTTTATTCATGTTAACTGGAAAAAGAGTCTTGTACCTGAATTCCCGTTGACTGTGATGCCTGCTGCTCTCACGTTATTCAGTTTTTCTGAATGCTGCATGTTGGGTATTTTTTTAGATCATCCTTGCCCCTAAGCATTTTCTCAACTCCTATGATTTATTTTTAGCTGAGGTTAAGATGATAATACAGTAAATGCCCAAGAAAAAATGTGGGTAGATTTGTTATGATGGATAATATATGTCCAGTGCATGAGACCATCTGATGCGTTTCTTGCATGAGATCTTCTGTCAGGTGATGGAGCAGTTACTAGTACAGAGCTGAATGTGGTATTTCAAATAACTCAAGTGAGTAGAAGCCTATAAATTTGAGAAGATTTAAAAATAAAACAGCATGCATGCTTTTATGAAACATACAGTGAGATTTCTTTTTCATGGGGGCAAGTTCAGAAGGTTTTTTCAAGGCTTCGGATTCATAATGTTAGGATATGTCTTTGAGATACAGTAACCAAAAAAAATCAACTTTTTGGTTAGGCTTTATTGTTTAGTCTAAGTCGTGATAACTGCAGTTCTGTTAGTTAGTTTAAATAATATTGGCTTATATAATGCATAAATTAGGAGGCTCATCAGTGTTCTCCATCTATTTCTTTTCCATTGGCAGCACTTCTTAGCCAAGTGAAAGAGTTGCAGCTGATCAAAGTACTTTCCAAGATTTTAGAAAACTTCAGGCTGTAGGAGTACAATGTGGATTTATTACTGAACCAGCAAAACTATACTTTACAGCCCTGTACATAGGGAATGACATTAAGTTCATGTATTTGCCACTTGGAACGAATTTGAAGTTGCTTCTGTCTTCAGTTTTTTCCTCCCCTTCTCATGACCTCTCATCAATAAAACAAAGTTTCTGGAAGAGGGAAATTTGGTTTACCTAGATTTAGTCTCCTTTTTACTTGAGTATAATTGCTTTCATGGCTCGATTAATCTAAAACTTCAAAAGAAGAAAAACCTGATCCCTATCCATTTGGAGTTATTTTATATATGGTATGATATTTTTGTGTTAAACTTGATCTTTATGACTTACACTACATGGAAAGCTTCAAGGTTGGATCTTGTGGGCTCCAGATATCTTGGTTTCAAACTCAAATGTGTTAACATAAATTAAAGCTAGGAAGCTAACTTGTGTGCTGACAACAGCTTTTGACTTTACGCGTGTAATGCTTTGTAGACTACCTGTTTGAGAGCAATTGAAATACTTAGCGGTTTTATTTGGGTTTCTGCTTCAAATGTCTATGGATTTAGTTATATGGCTTTTTCTTTCCAGTTGTAAATTTTCTTCTTTCTAAATGGCTTGAGATTGTGTTTTAGAGGGCTTGTACATCTCTGCCTAATAAAGAATAAAACATCTAATCTCATTATAAAATTACTATTGCTGTGGTTTTAATCACAGTATTTGGTCTTGGTCAAAGAGCTGCTTATCCCACCCTCCAGTATTCTTCCCCAAAATCCATTCAGGGGTGGTTTTTTGTAGGGCTCTTGTTTTCACCTTCCTTGTTTTCAGCCATTTCATTGTTTCTGTTCAAGCTTCTTTTTCTTCTGAGATGATGAAAGTTTATATCCAGTCAGTACTGTCCTTGAAATAGTGTTCAGGGGTTTTTATGTGTTTCAAGAACTAACTAGTCTTGCATTTACAGTCTCTCCAGTTTTTGTCACATGGGATAAGATGCTAAATACTCTCTGTCAGCTGAATTTTCCGAATAGGCGTACCAGCTTGTTAAATTTCAGGAGGTTTAATAGTTTTGCTGTTGTCTACTGAGGTTCATCTGGAGACTTGTGAACTCAGATTTAGTTACAAGGGACGATTTGTTATAACCAAATAAACCCACTTCTTTTTTTTTTTTTATTAAAACAAACAAAAAACCCACCAAGAAATCCTTTCTCTTTTCCAGGAAATAGAGGTGGGGGAGCAAGTCCCTTCCTGAGTCATGCAGTCTTCTCTGTCCTTTCTCCTAAATGCCAGTGTACTGCTAAAGAGCTATTGATTGATGACCCTAGGAGTTAAGAATTCCAGACACAAATGCCATTCACTATTTAACCAACTTCCCTATAGCTTTAAATAGTCTTATCCCCAAGATAAGGCACCTTGAGATGAGCACAGCTAATATGCACCAATGTGTACCTAACAGGTCTTTTTTCTATCAGAGAACAAAACCAGCCCTTCCACTTACCAGGGTGTATCTCTGTATATAGCCTATGGATCATCTTCTGCAGTAAAACATTCAGAAAGCAATTGTAGTCTGGGTACGCTGGGTGTTGCATCTTCGTGTTGATGCTTGACTGCAGCAGATCCTGGAAATCTTATATATAGAGAAGGAATGGCTGCTCTGATAGTTACAAAGAAGAAATGCTATTTATCGTATTTAGTGGATTGAAAACCCAGAAGCTTGGACACTAAACAGGTTGGCGTAATCTCTGTGTGAACACGGTGTCACGCTCTTGGACAGGATCTTTGCGTTCATGTATGACATTAAGCACCAATTGCTAGACCTTGTTTTAAAAGGGAGAGTGCTCTTGAGAGATGAGGCCTCTGAGATAAGAGAGTGAAGCTCTTCTCAAATACCTTGTTAAGCAGCTGGTGCTGAGTAAGCCTACGTGGGAGATTGTTGACAACTTACTCTTTATTCTAAACAAAATTCCTTTGCAGTCTTCTTCAGTTTGCATGTGATGTTATTTCATCTGATAAGCATGGTGTTCTTTTATAACTGCACAGCACGCTTCAAAAAAAACCCCACGTAGGTATGTCAGTCACCTTAAAGATGCCAGACTTTCCTGGCCAATACCAAGAGTTGTTTGGCTCAAGTGCTGTGGTATGTTATGGTATAGAGCTTCGTTTGTTGTTGTTACACCCTTTGTGTGCCACTGTTTCCATGCCTCTATCAAATCACTTCTTAAAGATGTTGGCGTTGAGGATCATGTTTTAGCTTTGTTTCAGAACTAGTATTGTGAAGTCTGCACCCTCTCTGGAGGTTAGAAATTCAAATATTTGCTAATACATATAGGTTGCTTCCACTCATTGTGTAGATAATATTTAAGTTGTTACATTTTACTCATAACAAGTGTCATTTGAAATGGAAGGATCCTTTAAGTTCATACCTCTAAGGTATGAACTAGTCAAGTGATGTGTACAGTTGTGAATCTATAAATAGTAGTAGTTATTATTTCATCGATTACAAACCAACATTGAAAAGAAATCAAGAAAGAAAACTTTCCATCCATAGCTTGCTTGTTACTGTGATGCAGTAACACATCTTACAGCGTTGAGTCCTTCATCTGTTTCTGTCTAGGCCATGAGGATACTTTTCTTCTTTCTTTCTCCCTCCCAGGGATTTGCATTTAAATATTTTATGGATATTCTTGCTCTGTTCTGCTTTCGAGAACAAGCTTTGCTGAAGAAGTTTGTGTTGCTCTAGGCTTTGCTGGTGCTCCTAATGGCATTTCCCAACCGACAGAAGCAGGCTGGTGGCCCCAGCTGTGGAGGCATCGTGTTGGCTTGCAGTTAGGAAATCCAGAGAACCGGGAGACCTAACAGGAACCCATGAGTTGGTAGAAAGAAATTTAAATAGTAGGGCAGTGGATAACAGCTAGCGATCGTAACAGCAGTTCCTTCCTCCACTCCTTCACAGTTTCAGAGCTTACAGAAACATCCTTCTAAGTATTTGGCAGCTATTGCTGAAGGTGCCTTGCATACATGACTGTTGTGGCATAGTCTGTCAAATGGCTTGCTTTCTGTCAGTCAGCTGAGCACACAAATGAGCGTGGCAGAAGGTGGACCAGGGTCACTGGCTAATTTAAGAATGCTGGTAGAGAACTGGTGGGTTAAAACTGAGTTTAGTTGTGTCAGTGTGTTGCGCAACAGCTCCAGACCAATATTTTGTGTTCTGGCATTTCAGCACTGTCTGCTGAGAATATGATCATGTAGTAGTTTACAAGAGACTTGAACTGTTCCCAGTAGATGCTCTGTGACTTCTAAACCAAAAGAATTGGTTAGAAAATGGGTTTGGGGAATGTTTCTTTCTCATGTCTAATATGGACGTTGACCACTTTTAAAATAAAATGTGAAATGGTAAAACTAAAAAACATGAGATGACAAGAGCTGGCCGAATTCTAATACACTTCTTTTTGTCCCTATTATAGAAATACATTAACGTGGAAGTGGAACTAAACAATGGAACCAGATATTATTCGAATGTACTCCTCATCCCCTCCACCACTAGACAATGGAGCTGATGATGATGAAGATGAATTTGGAGAATTTGGAGGATTTTCTGGTGTAAGCACTGCTGGTGTAGCTTTTGCCGATTTTGATACACCAGACTACGGTCATCCAAAGGAAGAGTTTATACCCACAAATCATTTCATCCCACTTCACGATTATTCTGACAGTGTAGCTAGCATTGCAACTTTCACGTCTGTTAAAAATGTTAAAGACTGCGTTGCAGAGCTTCCTACTCTTAATAAGGAACTCTCTGATATGCCAGCTACTAGTACCAGCAAAGAAAAATCTAAGTTTAGAACTTCAGGTACTGCTTTAGAAGATGTAAACAGAAGAGGGGAACAGAGAGACAACACTGGGAAACCAGAGGGTTTTTCTTCTTGTGTTAGAACTGATACAGTAGTTGAGAGCCAGGATGAGCAAATAGATGTTTGTAATGGTGAGAAACTTCCATGTCTAGAGATTCTAACAAATGGATTTGCAGCATCGGACCCTGTAAATCCTCAGGGAACGGAAGATCTAGACAGTGTTGGTGACTCAGAGGGACTGAAAACTGTCAGTGCACTTAGTACTGAGCAAAATTTGAACTCAATGCCTAGCTCAGGTGGAGACTTTGCAAATTTTGCTACATTCTCAAACATAAAAACAATCCATTTAGAGGGAACAGGACCTACAATATACAGTGTTCTTAATGAAAGAGACTCGCTGAGCATTCAGGAGAACAACAGAATAAACAGAGTAACTCATATTGAAGAAGAAGTTTGCATTTCGGAACTTAGTTGTGAACAGGGTCCCTTAGCACTGGAAGAAAATGAATTTGCAATTTCTAGTACTACTCAAACAACTGGAAGTTCAATATGCACTACTGAAAATGGGGAACACAGTGGGAGGAGAAGCCAATGTGGCATGGAGAATGGCAAAGACTTTACTAGGCCTGATGATTCTTCAGGAACAGAGGACGTCAAGGTTGATAAGATCCAAAGCCTAAGCTGTGAACTTGCAGGAGAAAAATTGGGTGACTCAGAAGATCTTAAGAATGGTGGAAGTAGTACTGAAGTTGTAAGTTGCAGTGATACGCATGATGATGATTTTGGTGATTTTGGTTCAGTCAGCAGTGCATCTCCCACCTTCATTAATGCTCAAGAAGCGATAAATGCTCTAGACTTAGAAGGAACTTCCCATCAGCCCGTGCATATTAGTGAGCCTAGTGATGAATTTGGTGAATTCAGGGATACAAGTACTGTTTCTCAGCAGCCAGCGGAGTTGGATCGAGCTGAACTAAGTCAGACTGCTGACATTTTAGAGTGTGATACTACCAATAAAACTTTTGGCTCAGACTTCCAGCATACTACTGAGGTAGAAAATGGTGGTGATAGTGAATTTGGAGACTTTGATTCAGTGGTAAAACTTCAAGATGAGAGTGCTGCTTTTCAGGACACTGATGACTTTGCAGACTTCAGTTCAGCAGAATGGAATGCTTTTGAAGAAGAACAAAAAGACAGCTCTTCTTGGGCTGCCTTTGGAGATGAGCAAGCTGGTGAATCTCATCACAGAAAAGAGACATGGCAGTCACATAGGACAGATGCTTCTACCGGGATTGATGGTCCAGTATTACACAAGACTGGTAGTTTTGCTTTAGCATCTTTCCAAGGAACTACCAGTAAGCAATCTCAAGAACCAGCGCCTTCAGTTCAGGTAAGGCATTCTTGATTTTGTTTGGTCTTATGCATACAGCTCTTCCGGGTTCCTGCCTCTGCATACAACAAATGATTGAACAGTCCTTGTTTGTCTTGTGGGAGAGATTTAATTTGGTGGGTGAGATGGGCTGCTATGAAGTAGTATGCTGTGTTTGCATCTTGTGTCTTTTGCACTGTTAACCAACTCAGTTTTCTTCAGGATGTATGCTGGGACTTGTATGCATTTCTTTTGATGATTATAAGTGGTCCTTTACATAAACTGATCAAAGGAATAAATCATCGTAAACATTTGAGAGCCTGTGATAGTTCTTACTCTGCTTCATAGTTTACCGCCTTGGGGGGCGTGCACTCCGATGTTGCCTTTTTGTAAAATTGTGGTGTGACTGGAAACAGACGACTAGGTCCCAAAATTTTTCATCACCATTCTCCATCCTGTTTTCAAAATCTCATTTAAAACAATGACTCGATTTGCAAATAGCTGCACTTATTTGCTTAGATTAGAGAACTTGATAAAATAATGACTTACGGAGTTCTGATACTGGTATTACAACTCCTGGGAGGTTAACCATTTATAACACTTCATTGTGAATAGGTTTGATATTAATTGTGGGAAGCACCATGTTACAGCAGGTTAAGGGACGTGATTTTTTCATTCTTCTCTGCTCTCCTGAGACCCCACCTGCAGTACTGTGTCCAGCTCTGGGGCCACCAAGATACGAAGGATATTGACCAGTTGCAGCAAGTCCAGGGAAGGCCACAAAGATGCTCAGAGGGCGGGAGCCCCTCTGCTATGGGGACAGGCTGAGAGAGTTGGACTTGTTCAGCCTGGAGAAGAGAAGGCTCCGGGGAGACATTATAGCCCCTTCCAGTGCCTGAAGGGGCTACAAGGAAGCTGGGGGGGACTTTTTACAAGGGCTTGTAGTGACAGGACAAGGGGTAATGGGGTTAAATTGAAAGTGGGGAGGGTTAGATTGGATATCAGGAAGAAGTTCTTCCCGGAGAGGGTGGTGAGGCACTGGCACAGGTTGCCCAGAGAAGCTGTGGATGCCCCATCCCTGGAAGTGTTCAAGGCCAGGCTGGATGAGGCTTTGAGCAACCTGGTCTAGTGGAAGGTGTCCCTCCCTGCCCATGGCAGGGGGGTTGGAACTGGATGGTCTTTAAGGCCCCTTCTGACCTAAACCATTCTATGATAGCAACATCGCAAATATAGGACTGGTGATTTCTTAATGCTGCTGCTATTTCTAATTAGGAGTTTGGGGAAGAGCGAAGTAGAATAGGTTTATTTCCTACCCCCTAAGTTTTCTGCCTCAGTTGCTAAGTAAGTATAAATTCCTAATTAATTAAATACTAAGTATTTAATAGTGCTTTTACAAAATTCAGAACAAGAATTTGAGTTTAAAAGTCTCTTCCGTGTTTCTTTTTAATCATGTCATCCCATGTAAGTAGTTTAGAATATGCTCTCTCGAAGCCTGCAGCAACAGCAGCAATAAAGGGTGTTAGTGGTAATGTCTGTCTGAAAGGTTTGGATCTTGTCTGGCAATAAAAGGAAATTAGGTAAGTCCTTCCTTCCAGGACCTTGCGTAGGCTTGGTGATAGCCCTGCCTCTTTGTTTCCTATCAGTGACATGTGAAATAAATTTTTAGAAGGTTGTGCCAGCTGGAGCTTTGCAGGAAATGGAATGGAGTTTTGTGGGCTTAGCACTGATTTCTTGTCAGATGAAAAGGTGTGAGCCCCATCTTGTGACGCCTTCTCCTTGCTGTTTTGTGCAATGACTAACACACCAAATTTCCAAGTGGCTTCCTGAGCCAAAAAAAGGCTTGCAAATGGACATGGAGGTAGATTTTTTTGCCTATTCAAAACCTTGCTCAACATCAACTGAATGTGTGGGTCCATTTCTCAAGTGAAAAGCACAGATCTATTGTTACCTATTCTGTTGGTCATTCACCCATTAAATGGGAGAGTACTAAGGTCATTAGTGCAATTAATCTAAATAGCTCCTGTTGCTGCTTGAAAGACTGTCCAGAATCTTACCAGGAAGTGGGATGAGGAGATGATTATAGTAAATCATCCATTTTTCTAGTTAATCGTACTATTAAGGGATAGTCTGAAGGTTTCAGACATTTACATTTACTTAGAATTTTCCATAATTTTATGATGGAGTTTCAATAGAAAACACTTGTGAATGTAGATGTTTATGAAAGCAGAACCTTCAGAGGTTCTGTGTTCTCCCCTCCCCCGCCAAGTCTGCCTTAACAAAAGATAAAAGCCAAGTTACAATTTAATTTCTTTGGTGATCTGTCATGAAGTCCTACAGTAGTTTGAATAGGTAGAAAAGCAAGTTTGAAGGCTTAAATATATTTTTCATTCCTTCTCTTTATACTAGAGCCAGTTCTGACTTGTTTGGATATAAAGTGATGTTCTGCCTCCTCTGCCAATGAGGAAGTACAGCCCAAAGAATATTTTACACAAATAAGCTGTGGAGGAAGTTGAGCTGGATATTTGCTCTGTTGCAATAGTTTCCTTAGCCTTGAAATGACTGTTAGTTGCTACTTTTTTGGTTTTTTTCAGCTCTTAAAACAATAGTTACACATTTTCTAAACTTACTTTGTGTTCTGGAAGTGCTTTAAGTTTTGGGAGAACCTACTGAAACCTTTTTATATTTTAAGAAGTGCTTTGTTTTAGTCTTGAGTAGTAATTCTGGTTTTAATCCATTCAGCCACAGTTTAGTAAAGTGCAGTTAGAAACATTGAGATTTGTGGAGTCAACACAAGCCAGCTGACGGTCCCAGTGCTTTGAATGCAGAATCTTCATAAAATTAAACTCTGATTTTGATCAGCTTCCTTACTTTTGCTCGAGAGGGTGTCACTGAAGTCAAGCCACAACATACAGCACTTTAAAGTATTTGCTGATCTTCTGTTTCCCATGTATTAAAGTTGAGTTCTGGAGCTGTTTGAGGAAAAAGCATGCACAATAAAGCTAGGGGGATGTAAGCGAAGGTGGTTTTCTGTTGCTCTGACCAAAGAAGAAGTAGGTCACTTGCATCAATGTATTTCTGTCAGATCTAAAAAGCACTTCATGTGGCAGCTTAAAGGGAGCAGCCTGGGCAAGAGAGGAATGCTGCCTGTGTTAGACACTTGAGACAGAGGTGAAAATTGAGACCTCTGCATAGGTTAAAGGTGAACTGGGATCAGTTACAAGATACTGTATACACTAGAACTGTAATGCTGAGGCTAGGGGAGTCACTGTAATGTGGTAGTGAAATAATGTTGAATGTTGTGTGAACACAAGGACCTTAATGTGCTTCCTCGCTTCAAAGTTTCCTGCTTTTGTACATTTAGCATTACTTTTTAAATGTGGAAATGATGCATATGGCAATGTTCATCCATCTAGAATGCAGCGTGAAAGGGAAGTCGCTTGCCAGTAGCTCAAGTTCCCTTGCCAGTGGTCTCTGTGTATTTTCTTTTCCTGTCTCCTTAGTTTGTGTATTCTGAACATGGAGGTGGCAGCAAAATTTTGTGCTTTCTGAATGTGGTCTTGATTTTTAAAGTGTGTGACAGGCAAACTGTGTTAAAGATTGTGGATTTGGTGCAATGGTTAATTAAAAATTAAAACTTTGCCTGAATTGAACAAATTAACACAGTTTTTCTTGCAAAATACAGACTATAAAAGAAAGTGAAATGGTCACAAAAATGACCTTATATAGTGGCAAAAAAATAATTCTTTTCTACTTTGCCTTGACTCTCTGAATCCTGGATGCTATCCGAAATGTAGTATTTGTAACATGGTGACCTGTGGAGGGAAAAAGAAAAAGGGCATAGTACATGGTATTAGGGTAGATTTACTGAAAGAATTTGTAACTTCTTAGAGTTTCCAGTTTCAAAGGCTGATGGACACAGATACACAAACCGTTATTTGCACCTCTGTTAATACTACTGTAGATGGGTCTTTGTGCTCATTCAGACTGATTTAGGACGTAGTGGTGGGTGAACTGGTTGATCTAACAACTTTTGAGTGAACCTGCAACATACCACATGCATTTAATCCCTTTTATGTGATCACACAGCACACTGCTACATTATGTTTCTAAGGAGTAAAAGGCTGCAAGCCTTATAGCACAGCTTTTTCCACGGGATAGTGTTGAGCGTAAGTCAGCTGTGGGGCTTACTCTGCTGTATTGTGCATTAAGAATATATATAGGACATATGCAGCAAAACACACTACCTATAGTAATCGTGTGGGTGGGTAATACGGCTGTGCCTAGCTGTGTTCATGAAGAATAGGCATCTCCAGAGGAGATGAATAATGGCTTGGTTGGAAGGCCTAAACTCTTACCTGTTCTAGCTGAGAGTTAAATCCTGGAAAGGGAGGAAGGGACACCAACACTCCAAGTTGGTATTAAGATCCTTTGCTTATTAGAGAGCCTGTGCTTACAGGCTCTACCTCTTCAGATTAATCAGACAGAGTGTGTGGGTGACGTACTAAGCCACAAGTACGCACCAAGGCAAAGAAAGTCCAGGATCACTGTCACTTGGAGAGTACTCTGTCTTGGGCAATGAAGTCATGTTCTTGGAAAAATGTAATTATGACCGTAAAGACTTCATCCTTCCAGTTCGCTAAGAAAAATTAAGATAGCATTAGCTAAATTAAGTTCAGATAGTTGGGTAACAACTTGCAGTATAAATATAACTGTCTGGAGCGTGGTTTTTTTACAGTCCTTAGCATAATTCTTAAATATGTGCAGCTGAACAACAGTAAAGAACAGATCATAAAAAGTAGCCTGTACTTGCTGTATTTCAGAACAGGCTGGCTAAGGGGATCTTACAAAAGAAAATGGTTTGGGAGGGGGTTGTTTTAGCATTTCTGTTTATGTATTGCAGAACAACATCACTTTCCATTTTGTACATCTGTGTTAAGTTTTGTCTGCTAGCCTTCCTCTCGGACCCTGACCGAAAAGTTAGTGCAACACCACTAGGTAGTAACAGCATGACCATCTGAAATGGAGATTGTTCTATGTGGTCTAAATAAATAACGGTTAAACTTCACTTCGCCTGCATGGAAGATGCAAGATTTGATACATTCTTCAACTGAAAGAGTAAATGTGCAAGCCTCCCAGCAAGGAGGAGGGAGACCACTTCACATTCTACACTGAACTTCCCTGCGGTTTTTGACACTATCAAGCAGTGAAAAGAGCAGAGAGGGCTTGTTCCTCCTTCTCAAACCACTAAATATTTGGATTTGCTTTGCAGCCAAGCTCAAGACCTTTTCTAGTTACTGTTTAAACATGGTTTTGTGGTATTTAGAACTATCACTGCTTGCTTATGATTTAAATTACTGGAAAAAAAAATTACTCTTAATTGCTCATTGATTTCTAGCTCTTGTGGCTTGATTGCATAACTAAATAGCATCTTCTTGATGGCTTGTGAATCTCAGTTTAGGACCAGTGTGTCCATTGTAAATTATCTGTAGTAATAAAAATTCAACAATTCACTTTTTTACCTTCAAGAAATTTATGGCACCATCTTAGATTTAATTGCTTTTCAAGGGTGGGGGTAAAAGCCATCACATTTGGATCATGAGAAGTTACACTAGTGTTCTTTGAAGCTTTGCTTCTCTCTTTTTTTTTTTTTTTCCCCTGTACAGAACTTTTTGGGAAGTTTCTGTTTACTAAGCGGAGCCTGCATGTGAAGGAAAGAAATAAATTGTTGCTGTGTGGAAGGCAAGCTGATTCTTCGTTTAAGCAGTCCATAAACCTTTCTAAAGGAAAAACTGCCCCTGTTCAGCTAGGAACTTAGTGGTTTATTTGTTTGCTTAAACGTGTTTAGTTAACTGTTCAGTTTTGTTTAATGCTTGAGCCCAAAAGATTGTGGGACCCACTGAAGTTGATTGGTGTGTTCCTGTGTTGAGTTGCATCCATAGAAATCACTTTGTCAGCTCCCCTGTGGTAGCTGTGTGGTCATGTAGTTTACCTCTTAAAAGACAAAAAACGAAGGGGAAAATAGCAATTTTAAAAAGCACCAGAAACTCAACCCCTCAAAGTCCCGCACCTGGTGAAAGTACAGGAGTGTATGGTGACTTAGCTCCACACAGGCAAAGGTGCTGCTGGAAAATATGGTTTGGTTCTCAGAAAACCCAGCAAAGGGAGTTTCCCATTTAATCTCTGCTTTATTTTAACATGGTCATAAATTCCTTCTGTTAGGCACTCTCCAGAGCAGTGGGTTCATGATTGAAAATAAATAACATCTTATGGGTTAATTAGTTACTTTTCTTGGCTTCTGGCCCCTGAGCTCTGTTCTGCCATTTTTTGAGAGCCTTCACTTGGCTTCTGAATTCTAACTAGAAGCCCCTCATGCCTGTATGGACTTCATTCCTTCCCTAAATTATACATTTAGGATCTGGGATCCTTCATATGCTCATTTCTGTCTCTTTTCTTGTGGTTTTTCTATCAGATAAGAATTGAGTAACTAAATATTCTCAACAATTTAACTATTACACTGGTTTTATTTATTATGTCTTCCAGTTTTGTGTTCCATAGATGTAAGCAGCCCAGAGCTTGAGTGCTGCTTCCTCCATAGTCTTTTTTCCTGGCAGCAGGAAAAGGAGGGCTGATGGTGCACCCTGCTTTTGACATTCCCCCTTCTTAAAGCACCTCTGAGGGCTGCCGGAGCAGGGATGCTGTGGGCTGTATGTGAAAGTGGGGAAAATGAGGCACTGTGGGGAGAAATGGGATTGTTGCCTCTGATGGAGTGTGGGGAGGAAGGAGGGACAAAGAGCCACTCCACTTTTCAGCTTCCACCATGAGGAGTTGTTCACTGGATGAGCTCTTGTGTCTGCTCCTGCAGCTCATGTGTGATTGGGACTGTGGAGAGAAGCAAGATAACATGTTTCTCCCCCCGCCTCCCCTGCCTTTGTACACAGAGTTCCCTCAAACTTCACCCAAAGCAGCCGTACAGCAGCGGTGTGATGAAAACTGCAGTACCTATCAGCAGTTTCTGTAATGTTGCCCCAGTACGTGGTCTTTATGGCAAGTTTTAGTATCTTCTCTTTTCATAGCTCTGTAGAAGGGCAGTGACCTGTCACAGCTGAGTTCGTGTGGAGGTGGCTGGGGAGGATTTAGTGTGCTGGGTGGCCAGTGTAGATTTGCTGTGTTGAAGGAGTTCATTGATTCTATAGTCTCGTGGTAGAGAAGAGGAGGAAAAACAAATTCTGTAAACGAAGTACTTTGGCAAGTACTCTGGATCCAGCTCCGAGGGCTGGATCTTGGCCCCTATTTAACTGCCAAGGAGCTAAATTCTAATCCTACGGTTATCATTCTCACTTGAAAGACTGTTGCATCTGTGATATTTTGACTCTTTCGGGTAGTAATTACCACATTTTTTTTAAGTGTTTACACAAAACTTCTATGCAGTCACAGAAACTGTGGGGCTTTGAGTTTGTCACTGTTTGAAACATCAGAGTTAACTTTTTAGAATGGCAGCTGTAGCATTCGTTCACATGTTCAGTAAGTGCCTTTAAGAATGAATTCTCAAATGGCAACTTGGATATCAAGTGCTTTTAGTGGTGTGGAAAGTAGAGAAAAATTCTTGTTTTCTTTTCTGCCTATTCAGGATTTTTTCACCCTGAAAGACATGACACTACTGTGTATGACAGAAGTAATATTTTCTTATAGTCTGTTCTGTACCAACAATATAGTGAGGTTTGTAGAAGATGGGTATTTCCACTAACTTCAAAATCTTGGTAATGCCCTTTATACCTGGCAGCTGTGACCAGAGGATTTCATTACCAATTAGAACAGGTTCAGCTGCTTCCATTAAGGACATTGGCCCTGCCCGGCAGACGTGTGTTCGTATGCTCATCCCTGTGTCCATTTGTACATGTAGAATTAACTACTCTGGTTTGCTGTGAAAACGGTTCTCCTCTATTGCGTCTACGTGCAGGCGAAGTGTTGCTGGAAATTTAGAAAGAATGAAGGGAAGTGTAAAAGAATGCAATGATTAAACTGTTCCTGAAATTTTGGCATCATTCTTAAGCTCATACTGGAGATTGGGTGCTGGCTCAGATGCTGCTTGGTTCTTAAGAAACTGTTAATTCTTTCAGTGCCTAAGCAAGCATATTCTTAGTCACAAGCGTGTTCTCAAATGTTGATCCTTTTCAAGAAACATGATGCCTTGCTGTTTTCATGATCTGGTGCCTTTCATCTGCCTCTTCCTTTTTCGCTGGGGTTATGTATTCTTGCTCTATTGTAGAAGTTAAGTAAGCATCACCTGTTCATGTAAGATACGAGCAATTGATGTATTGTGGCCAAAGTTAAGTTTTAAAACTTGAGAGCATGGTTTTATATCCTGAAATATTAGGCTAGAATCCGAAATACTGCTTAGTTTTATTTCTTAAAAATGTTTTTTTAGTTATGGCGTACAAACACAAAACAGCCTACAAGTTATGTGACAAGTATCCTAACTTAGTGTATGGCCAAAAGTGACTGGGCATTAAAAGGAACCGTATATATGCTGCAGCACATGAGTCCTTGTGGTTAGAATATACCGGTGAGGTAATTGAGAAGAAAATCTTTTAAAAAGTGAAGTTGGGTACAATGTCTACTTCAGATCCTTTGGAAGTATAATAATTTTGAGATTATGCTTTGCAAATAACTGAGGCTGGTGGCTGTCCTTGTCAGGCATTTCTTTCACGAGTAGCAGAACTGAAGAGCTGGGTTTTAAGCAAGTCCTTTTCCTGTGTTTTTGCAGTTAGGGATGAACAGGGAGAGTAGACTGAACAGACTTGGTTCCCGGTTCCTGACTCATCATCCTGATCCCGGTACAGAATCAAGATGTTCTGATAACGTGGTATTTGCCTCTGTGTTAATCTCCTGTACTATGACTGTTGATGTGCATAGTCAGTGGTTTGCTTAATTGAGGTGAGGCAAATTATTAGATCAACTTTCAAATGAGAAATGTTTTAGATAACTATGAGAATTGTGAAGCAGATATTCTGGTGCATACAGGTTTATCTCAACTGTATCGGTTGGTCTAATTAAAATATGTAACTTCCATCCACCAGCCTTGCTTCTCTGAACCTCGAATCATTTCTGATGTAACAAAAAACCTGATGTTTGTTTGCAAACCCAGCATTGCTGCTGGAATATGCTGCATCTCCACAGGAGGGCTCTGCTGGCATAGCTATAGTAGCACACGCGGTGGGATGCTTGTGGGACCTTTGCCTAGGTGGTTTCTTTTCCATTTCCCCAGTAGAAAAGCAGGTGTTGGAGCTGCTGACGCTGCCCGCTGCCGTGCAGCCGAGCATTGGAAAGGTGGCTGTTGGGGAACTCCAAACTAGGAAGATAGAAGTGCTGCTTTTGTGCCAGGCTTGCGTCTCCTCTCCCTAGCAAGAGACATTCAGGAGTTTCTGGTTAAAAAAAAATGAGTACATTAAAAGAGGCTTTAATTTTCCTGAGCATGCCTTGCAATTGGTACTTCTTAATAAATGTGAAGAGCCTGCAAGTTAGCTGTTTTTAGTGGGTTGAACTTGGGGCGGTGGAATATATTCTATGTCAGTGGTACATCTGATATTTGAGACAGTTCCCAGGGCTATAACAATGTTGAAATTCTGTGTCTGTATGGAAATACAACAAAGAGAAGAGATAAAAATGTAAGGGGAGAGCTTAAAAAGAAGAAAGCATACTATGCTAATATGCTTGTCAAAAAAAAAAAAAGGCAGGGGAGGGGGGTTGTTTGAGGGTGTTTTGGTTTTATTATTAAATCTATCTGGCATGGCCCAGTGCATGCTGTGAAATTAAAATGCCTGGAAATCACTAGTACCAGTATGTCCTGTTGTTACGGTGGAAACCTTAGCCTGCTCAACAGCCGTGATCGTGGCAGTGGTGGACAGAAGAGCAGGAGACATTTGCTGCCTTGTGAAACTTCAGAACCCTGTCTGCCTTCCGAAGAGGTTTTCTTTCTCCTGAGTAATGCTGAAGTGATGGTGACATCACAGCATGGTTGCAACTGCTTTGACAAGCAGGAAATCCTGCCTAGTTTCTCAACACCGTGGAACATAGATCTGGAGCCCTCCTGTGAAACTTCTGAGTGTCTGTATTTACATACTGTTGGTGTGAGTTTATCACGTAAGGCAGCAGAGAGAAGGTCAGACAAAAGCAACACCACTGACAGAGTTGTGGTATGCAAGCCATGCTGCTGTCTGGATGGCTTCTTATGCAGCTAAAATAAAAGTTAGTGGGGTTCTTGGTTTGTATTTGGCTGGGATAGAAACACTTCCAAGGTCGTCTTCTAACGCCTGAAGGATCACAGCATTCAGCATCAACTGTCTGAATCGAGGATGGGAGGAAAGGGAAATTGCTTGGAGGAAAGTAATTCTGTTTCAATAATCAATATTTAATGTGTGAAAACAGACAGACAGATTCTGGGGCAAGAAATTCACCCATAGAATAATTCTTTCTTCTTTGGTGTGAGTGTTTGGTTTTTGGTGGTGGGTTTTTTTTTTTTTTTGGTCTGGACAAGTATAAAACAAATCCTACAAATGCTTTTTGACAAATAGCATGTATAAATGCCCTATTCGTGGCTCCTTTGTATTATACCTGACTGTCACAGGAACCATAGCAAATGAAGCTGGGGATTATTGTTTTTGTACATCTGAGTCATTGATACTAACATTTTTAGGAAGTGTGCAGTCTCTAGACTATAAATAGATTTTCCTTACTATTTTCAAAGTTGTTATCACACCACGATCATGTTGCACATCAGGCTAAGTTTCGTGAGACCTTTTAACTGCACACGTCTTAGAAGAAGTGACACTGTCTTCTGCATCAAGTTTGGGTTGAAGTGCGTCATCGTTAAGTGAAACGTAATTGTTCAATACTGAGCTTGCTGAAAAAACATGTTCCGTAAAACCCTTAGGATGTCTAGATTTGCAAACTTTAACAAGCACATCTTAAGTAAAGATAGCATAATACTTGTTGCATGTGTTTTTCTGCTAGTTTATAACAAAGGGTGACTCTGGTAAAACTGTTCTGGACGCTTCTGTAAGAACTCGCTTGCAGAGGGCAGGATCCTTAATGTTTTTCAGTAGCTAGGAGCCTGTAGTTGGTGCTTATAGTCTTGTGATCCTCTGACACTTACATGTTTTGTGGTAAGTGAAACTTTGTATCAGCTATGTATTGTTTTCCATCTTAACTTATTTTTATAATTTTGGACTCCTTTAAAGCAGTTAACAAAACTTGACATAAATATTTTCCCTTTGATATAGACAACATTGCTAAGTCGTCTGGAACGAATATTTGAAGTCTGTTTTCCTTCCATGCCTGTTCTTGAAATTGAAGAAGAAATAAGTTCCTTGACTCATGTGTTGGAAGCAGGTGAAAAGCAGATGACAACTGAGGAGGCATCAGCAAATCCTGGGTAAGAAGCCACAATGCAAGAAATTTAAAATGAGTTAGAACCGTGTCTTCTTTGGGAACTTAAAACATATAGCAGTAATTCAAACCAGAATGCTTGTTTTCAGTGACTACATATACCAGGAGTATTTCATTTAGTGTGTCAATTTAGCAGCATATCATCTTTTTTTAAGCGATGTCTCTGAGTTAATCAGAATGTCTTATTAGTTACACTTGGTATAAATTCTTCTATTTATTCATGTGGTGATGAAGTCTAAGTAGGCCTTGTCTTGTCTGCTGTGGACGTAGTTTAACTGGAACATATAAGAAGTCACTTGCATTAAAAACTAGCATAAATATTCAAGGCTGCTAAACTGTTACTCGTGTTGATAACTTTATTAATGATGGGTTGTTTAGGGAACTGACGGACGTGTGGACAGAGCTGCAGGATATCCACGATGCATATGGACTGAGATACCAGTGGGGTGGCTCCCACAGCAACAAAAAGCTTTTGTGCTCCTTGGGAATTGACACAAGAAATATTGTGAGTCTGTCAACAAAACTTGCTTTCTGAATAATGGAGCTGCTTTAAATGTGGAGTCAGGTGGAAGTCTTTTCGTATGAATGCTTGTCTCTTAATCGCATAGCTGCACTGAACGTGGCTTTTCGTGACAGACCGTTTGACAGCTTAACTTTTTATAAGCCCTGTTCGTATTGAAAGTTGCATTAGTTTTAACCGTTTTGTTATATTTACGTAGTATTTACTCTCTCATATTAACTTATACAAGATACATAACATTGAAAAAAAATATTATCGTCACTGACACAGAAGCTCTTAAGTAAATTTTTTTTGTTGTTTTATCAGCTCTTTACAGGCAACAAGAAACAGCCTGTTATAGTACCTATGTATGCAGCAGGACTGGTAAGTTTTTGAGTGTTAGTTTTTTTTTTGTTGTAGTCCAATGACATTGTATAATGAAATATATTAAATGACATTAAGCACCAAGTATGCTGAAAGATGTTTTGTAAGTACAGTTACGGCTTAGGCATCAGTAGAAACACTAGAAAATAATAATGAAATACACTGTTCTAATTATGTGTGCAAGCAGGTAATTTCTTTTAAATGAAAAATGTATTTTCTCATTTCATAAAGCAAGCTATTTTATCTAATCTAAGTCCAGTTTGAGGCATTCTTAAAAAAGAAAAAATTGAATTAATGTATTAATGCATATAAGGCAATAAGTTGTTCTGTGAATTTTAACTATTAAAATATAAGGTATAGGTGTAAAAATGTCAACTAAAACTTGACACAAGAAACTAGATCGTTAAATAGTTGTCAGGCATGACAAAGGAACATCAAAATCATTCACAACATCAGTTAGTGTCTGCACTTGTTGGAACTTCTGGCCCTTAGACCAGATGCTTTAAAGGAAGGTTAAGAACTGCCAGGTGGTTACAGTATTCCATGAAACGTCTGTAGGAAGTTTTCTCAGCGCTCTCAAACATTCCTCTTTGTGCAACTGTTTCTCTGACAGACTGCTGATTAACTACTTGGTTGCGTCTCAATATTCCCAGGTCAAGAGAGATGTTTTACAGTGTTATTCAAATATTAATAAAGGGGGCCTACAAGGAAGCTGGGGCGGGGAACTTTTTACAAGGGCCTATAGTGACAGGACAAGGGGGAATGGGTTTAAATTGAAAGAGGGGAGGTTTAAATATCAGGAAGAAGTTCTTCCCAGAGAGGGTGGTGAGCACTGGGACAGGTTGCCCAGAGAAGCTGTGGAGGCCCCATCCCTGGAATTGTTCAAGGCCAGGCTGGATGAGGCTTTGAGCAACCTGGTCTAGCGGAGGGGGTCCCTGCCCATGGCAGGGGGGGTGGAACTAGATGGTCTTTAGGGTCCCTTCCAACCCAAACCGTTCTGTGATTCTATGTTTATATATATATATAAATGGCTATTTAGGCATACAGAAAGCATTATGAAGCCAGTATTGTTGTGTTGCCACAAGTGCTAAATAAAAATAGGAAGCATAATTTAGATTTCTGTAGATTGAAGGAAACTCAAGTTAACCTAGTGCATTAAGATAAATTGTTTTCACTTAAGATGATACTCTGTAATTCCTTTTCAGTATTTCAGCCTCTGCACAATGTCTAGTAGTAAAAACATTCAGAAGATAAAATTTGCCAATTTTGCTAGTATCAGCAGAATAAATATGTTGTTTATTCTGGAAACCTCTGTGTGTGTGTATATATGCATACAAACACACATACACTTCTGTGTAGTCATTCACAAATGGAATAAATTAAATTGATTTTCTTCGGTATATATCCAGCCAGTGTAATCAGTAGGTTAATTTTGTAGAGTGACTTCTACAGTCAGTTTCTGGAGCTGTTGCCTGGTGCATCCCAGTCATCTCATGCACCTCTGGGTGTAAGCATGGTATTCTGAAACAGATAAACAATCTCATAGCAATTGCTGTTTTCTTCCTATAACACATTTGTAAGCCAGACCAGGTACACAACACATGCATATATTTTTTGCAATAGATTGTTGTTGCTGATTGTCTCCCTAGATATTTTTTATATGCTTGTGCTCACAATAAGCTGGATAGAGATGATGGTAGGAGTAAAGTGCTTTGTTGCTGTCTAAGAGACTTGATTAAGCTTGTGTTTGAATTCTAAACTCACCCAGCATGCTGTGGAAACACTTGTGGGACAGCTGATGTTGGTGGGCTGACTTCCTAAAATTATTTTAAAATATGCTAGTTGCAAATCCAGTGGTTTTTATTCAGGGGTTTCTGTTCTCATACCTCATTGTTCGGAGGTGGTTTGCATGTCTCAGTGCAAACTTTGGTCTTTCTGTATATCTCTGTCACCCTCGGCTTTATTCAGAAACGCCAGGGATTTCGGTTAGTTTTCATAGGACTGTTTAGCTTTGAACAGTTTGCTTAAAACTAAAACTGTGGATTTAATAATACATGCTTTTTAATACGTTTATTTCCATGTTACTGATTACTGTTCTTGGTATTATTCTGCAAACTGATAAATTTTGTTCTGCATTACTTAATTGTTGAAAAGGAGGGAATGCACTTGTACCTTTCTGATGGACCATTTGGTATTTCCTGAATAGTCCACAAACAGCTGGGAGGAGGAGATGTCACCTTATTAAAGAACTGTTTTCTCCAGCTTAAGTTACATGATTGGAAGTTGAAAACAAACTCCAGCTAAGCACTTGGGTTTCTGTTATTGGCTCTAAGATGTTTCTTAGGCCCAAGGAACCAAGATGTTTCTCTCCCCTGCCCCATCTCCTTCTGCCCCCCCTCACTGAAAGTGTCTGAGATGTAGGGTTACCCCCAAGCCCCTTGTTGAGGGTAGTACTATCTAGTGGGGTATCTTCTAAGTTTTTTTTGCATCTGCAGTTCTTGGAACATATGTAACTGTGTGTGTGTGACTGCTAATTTCTTTCTTTATTTAGGGTATGTTAGAGCCTACCAAGGAACCTTTGAAACCAATATCAGCAGCAGAAAAAATAGCTTCGATAGGACAGACACCACCTGTATCACCAGAGATGAACACATGTACATCTGATCAGTTCCAGGTAAAAACATAGAGAAAGAAGGGGGAGGAGAGGAAAAGGAGGAATGAGGGAAACAATGGGATGCCTTGCCTCTTCCTTCATGTTTAAAATATCTAGATGCGCTCAAAGAGACCTGTAGGTAAAGGGCAGGTGTTTCTTGTGTCAGGTAGAAGTCCTGCTCTTGGGTCTGCTTTTCATGTGTGACTGGAAGGGAGTTCCCTATGATAATACTGTCACAGTTGGTGGCCAGCGTTTGAGAGTCCTGATGACATCTGATATTACACAGCAATTTGCTTTAAAAGGTAGCAGACAGTTACTTCCATGGATTTTAGATGGAACTTGACAGTTGTCCCTCCTCTCGCTAACGTTTTTCGTCTTTGCTCTTTCTGAAGCTTATTATAAGAGTCTGCTGCAAAATGAGTTCAGAAGGGTTTAGGAGTGAGCTTTTAAATTCCATGAATTCTGTTTTGTTGCTGTTTTGATATTATGATACTAGAAAACCGCTTTAATGCCATGCATGTTGTAATGCAGTGTGTGTGGCTGGCAACTAGCTAATGGGATACGCAGAGACATTTCAGTGGTATTTGACACGTTCAGAGAGTCAGCTGTGTCCCTCCTTAGTGCAGGTCTTGTTTAATCTGCCCAGCATCTTTAGTTACCTGCTATGCTGTGCCTTCCGGTGGAAAGAATTCCAAAATTAATTATCCTTGTGCTACACCTAACCTTAATGCTAGCTACTTCCGAGGATGGTGATATCCTTGCACTCTTTGCTCTGCCGTAGTGCAGAGCTCCAGCTGTGACAGGCTTGTACCAAAGGAGAACTACTTTTTTTGTTCTGAAATAGCAGTGTGTCAGTGGGCTCAGAACTGCGGTGGTTTTAGATAATAATACAAGTTTGGTGATGCTTCCTGTGCAACCTTCTCACAAATGCTGTGGTGGAACTGAGCAGCTGAACTGCATATTAGAAAACATAATAATGAGTATTGCAACCAGTCTGAGCTGTAGAAATCACTTGTGTGATTTCTGTATATGAACTAAGTAGGAGAACTTCACTGATTTTCTGCAGCATTCAAAGTTCCCTTTTTTACAGAAGGGAAAAGGTAGATTAAACACTAAACAGTGTAGACAGCTGCAAGAGCCTGAAGTAGCATCATCTCTCACGTGCCATTCTCAGTTGCTTGGCCATCATAGTGCTGAAAATAAGAGCCTCTACTTATCGAAGTCTCTTTTTATTCTCTAATTATGAATTTGTACTTTTGGGTACTCCTACAGCAGAATTTCCCATTACTTGTCACACTTTGATAATCCTGTCCCATAGCTTGTTCTGACAGGGCCATCTCAGTTCAATAGTTGTGGTCTGTAAATACATGAGAAGCTTTTTTGCTATCTGTCTGCACTGCTGGCCTTAGGTTATTTTGTTTTTCCAAAAAGACAAATACTAAAATAAGCTTTTGGGAAAGAGATGAGTTAGGGCTCTAACCATTAAAAACGCTAAGAGGTCACAGTTAAGTGATGTTGAGGAAGTTTCAGCGCATGAACGATCGATTCTCTACCCCAAGGACCTTGTTTCTTTCTTGGCCTCATCTTCTGTTAATGTTTGGTGGCTTCTGTTTCATTTTTCAGAAAATCCAACTTCACATTGTGCAGCCTGCCTTTTAGGAATATTCCAGATTGTAGTGGTACCCAAACTTTGGTAAAAATTTCATTAGGAACTGTGCTCTAAACATTGGTAAACATGCAATGGAAATATCATAGGCAGTTTTGGAACTGCTTATTCCAAACACAGGTAACTTAGGTACAGCAACTTTGGTGTCTTTAAGTGCCACTAAGTAATTACACATTAACCAGGTAAAACTTCTGAATTCCTCTCTTTTCAGATGGCAGTGATGACTGGTCATTCTTATATTCAGAAGTTTCAGCATGTTGGCTTTCTTGTTGAAGAGAGGCTCGGGTTAGTAGGTTACTATGCTTTGCGTAAGGAACGGAGAATAGTTCTCCTTTGTTAAAAGCCTGGCATTTCGGGGACTTGTATACAGATCAGTGTCTGTGCATGTGCGTGTATGACTTCCTGCTAGAAAGACTGTGCTGATGCAGAAGTAGGAGTGGAAAGAACATTTGTAAAAACACAGAAATGCCTCCTTAGTATTTTGGTTGTAGGCGAATGGAGGAAAGCATGCAGAGATGTAAAACAGAGAGCGTTAGAAATCAAGTGAATGAGGAAAAAAGCAGCAAATGAGCTGCAATATTTTTTCTAGTTATTATATGAACTCTGTATGTTTTGGCCTCCTTCACTGCAGGGGATCTCTCTGGGCTGTCTAGGCCGTGGATATATTTCCATTGTAGCTATTTAGGCTGTAAGGACAAGGTTTTTGAAAGGAGGGTTTCTCCTCTCAAGCAAGTTAAGATTCTGACTCATCTGTCACATTGGTTTTATTCTATAAAGATTACTTTTGTAGACTTGTTCTGTTTTATATTTGAAGGTAGCATCTAAATGCTTCTTTGATCTGTTGTTTGTCATGACAATTGGGGGGTTACTTCTCTGTTCATCTACAAGCGCTCGTAGCTCTAAGGCAGTGAACAGAACATGCAATAGTCCCCTGATTACTGTTGCCTTTGCAATGGTGTCTCGCTTTTCACAGCTGAGAAGTAAGAGGCTCTATCAAGGCACATCAAGTGTAAGGAGGAGTGGCTGCTCAAACAGGCAACCTTTGATGGTGAAACCTGAGATAGGTACCCTTCTCTTCCGTTTTACAACATCTGCTACAGTGGGCTTCTACACCCACGGCAAATTGTAAGGCAGTGCGTTGAAATATATTCCAGTGCTCGTTGAAAAGGTTGTTGTCTGGAGTTAACGTTGGCTGCTTTCTCTTGATTGGATACTGTTCTCTGGCTACTGTAGTTTTAAACTTAATTTACCTTCTTCTATTAGGCTTTTTTTTTGTGGGGTTTTTTTGCAAAAGGTTCTCTGGATATTTCTGCTCTTCTGGGGATGCTTCAAAGCATCCTCTCCTCTCTTTTTGCGACTATCATTCTTTGATATTTCTTTGGTGGACCCTAGTGGTAGCTTTGTCCCACCTTATAGGATAGCTTTGGAATTTCTTACCTGCCTAGTTCTGCTTAGTAAGTTTTTTTTGGAATAGAGATCTACAGTGACCCAGACCTTTCTAGAAGAAAATGGCCAGCAATTCTTTTCTGTAGCTGCCTGTTACAGCACTTCTGTATGCATGTAAGCCACTGAGTTAGAAATCAGGTTATAATAGAAATGTGTGTCGCTGGCTAGTAGGGACTGAACCTTAATTAAATCCCATGGGGTGACAGTTTTTAAAAACACTTTTAATTACATAAGGGACCATCAGGACTTGTAACAATGACAGATGCAAACTATCATATTGTTGGCCACCAGCCAAAGGCTCCGTCATGGAACTGCTCTCCAGTTATACATACAAGAAAGATCCAAGAATATATGTAGCTTTGCTGACAGAAGAAAGTTTTGCACGTTAAGAGGTACAGCAGAACTTGCTGTTCTGTCAGATGTGGCAGTTGTGTAAAAGTGGTGTCTGAGAAAAACTGTTTTCCAAACTGTTGCAATTTTGTGCGTGAATACACACACAGAATTAAGTGTACGAATTACTTCCCTGTAAACCTTTTTTCTGAAGTGTTTATGATGCACATTTGTGGGATCTATCTAAATATTGATATTATATTTGCATTACAAGCCCTTCTGTTTTTTTCCCAAGCTTTAAGATGGCAAAATAGTTCCTTTTTTTTTTTTCCTTTGTTGAATTTTCTTTGGGTAATTATTAGCACAGAGACAAACATTTACATTTTACTCCTTTGGATTATAAAAGCTCCTGTGTAATACCATTCTAAAGTGACTGTGTGAAAACATCTGTGATAAAAGTGAAATAGGTGCAGTAAAACCAGCAGTCATTTTCGTTCCCGCTTTCTCGCTTCTTTAGCATTCAGACCAGTGCTCTGACAGCTGAGTATACTTTTTCATTTCTGTACAGTGTCCTGTAATCTGAGATGGAGGGAGGAGTGAGAGCAGTTTGCCCTGATTCTCAATTCCCGTCTAGATTGGGTGCTCTTTCTCAAAGCATGGTATTAAAATACGGGTTGCAAGTAGAGTAGCGTGGCAACCTTGCAGTCTCTGCAAAGCAAAACATTGTATTTTCATTTGCAGGGCATGTTCCCATTGTCTGAGATTTCAGTGCTGTCTTCCAGTGTTCCAGTATGGTTAGTTTTCTTAGGGCCAAGGTCACTAGTAACAGAAAACTTTTCTTTTTAATTGTCGTTTGCCTTTCACTTTGTTTGCTCTTATGTAGGGCGGGGCTTGCCAGCAGCCTGTATAGATGGGGTCTGCTTTACTTGCCACCCCCCTCTTTTTTGCAAGTGGTTGAAGTCAGCAGAATAGCCTCATCCCACAGAGCAGACTGTTGTATTTAGTATATTCTTACTGATTTGGAGTCACATCTCCCCTCCCATTTTATGAATAATTCATCACATCCTTTGTACTTTCCTTGGAAAATCTGAGAATCAAGTCATTAAAGGGAAAAGCTTAGCCAGCCATTGGTGCTGCCTTTTCCATGCAATTCTGTCACACTCATCACTCCTGAGTCAGTCTTTTGACACAAAAATGTAGTGGGTCTTTTCCTCAGGAAGTGAGAATAGGTAGGAGCCTACTTTGTTTCAATTTAAGTTCATTTTCCTCAGGGCAGAGAGCTACTAAATTGTCATACTTGCCTCAAGGGTTTTTTGTGCAAACCCCTTTTAATATATTTTAGGTATGACATACTTGAAACAAGGTACTGATGACAGCAATCATTACTTGATCAGGTGTAGCTTCCACTGCTAACATTGGGTTTCCATGCAAATCACTTAAATGCTAATTTCCTTACCAAAGCCACGTAAAAAGTGTAGCATCAGCTCTGCAAGCTCCATGGAGTGAATACTGTTGTAGTTGTGCTCAGTACTGGAAATATTTCCACGTCATTAGGTAGGTAAGATTTTTCTATGCAAAGCATTTACTACAAATAAATAAACACAGAAATCTCTAGCTCCCTTCCCTTTTTCTTTAGGTAAACATCTATCACCTAGCAAAAGCCTTTTACAGTTAGCTTGACTGTCTAAAGGAAGCTCAGGTTGCTACAGTCTCGATTTGTGAATCTGCATATTTTTTCAGTGTAAGATAGTCGAAAGTTTTAGAAGCAATTTTAAAAAATAACATTGAAGTCTGACTTTCTACAGAAGCAAAGAGGAGATATGTCTCAGCCACTGGAAGCTTGACAACCAGTGATGCATTTTGAATAATGCTGCAGAGAATTTCCAGTGCATTTCTTCCAGGAGTGTGATTATTCTGTTAGCACATGCTTTCCCTTTGCTTCCTGAAAATGGACTTCACTGGGGAGAGAGCAGAAATGTAATACACAGAAGTAGAAAGATCAACTTATTTCAGATTTTCTGATACGCTCCCATTAGTTTGTGTCCTGAGAATACAGGAGGACAGCACTTGCAAGTGATACTGTGCCTGAACACACTTTCCCTGTAAAGCATGGTCCCTGCTGCTTGCTTGATTTACCTGTGTGTGCGCGAAGGGCTCACCCAGAGGAAATGAAAAGGCGAGGATGGGCTCCCAGGATTCCATGTTTCCATGTTCCTCTTGTTCAAATGTTATTACCAATGGTTTGTTTATATATTGGAACGAGTTCATTGCTAAAGGATAATAAGTCACAGGATTTATGCTTTCTTTAAAGGGGGTGGAGTGGGGAGTGTGTTCATAGTTTGTACCTCGTGTGTAGGGACTGTGTCTCTTAAAGTCAAAACAAACCACAAGAATCATGGCCTATTTGATGGTAAATAACTGATTTTATATATAATTGGGACAAAGAATGGATGTACAGACAGCTTTCACCAATAACCCTATTCTAAATTTGCCCTATAATTATATATATGTTACTTTTTATGCAAATTGCCTCATCTTCCATGCAAGTAATAGTAGTTTAACTTTCAACTATGCCTTAAAGTTTGGGGGGTTTTATCCAATTCATATGTTTTAGTTAATTTTTCAAATCCTATTTGAGTTAAAAGTTACCTAATCTGTACTGTTCAGAATGTGATGAGACTTCCTATGGTAGAACAAATCTACTTTGAATCTTTAGTGCATAATATGGAAATACATGCCTCTCGAAAGCTGGGGCTTGCTCGTTTACTTATCTTTCTAGTATTTAGACGCTAAAGAATCTGTTGTTTGAACTGCTTTGCATTGTTGTAACCTGAACTGACTGTAAAATCTGATTTCTGACTTTTCAACTCTAGGAATCTCTACCACCTGTCCAGTTTGACTGGAGTAGCAGTGGCCTTACTAACCCTTTAGATGGTACGTCTCTCCGTAGAGCCTCTAGCACCAGAGCTAGAGATAAGAAAGCTACAAAGCTCAGACAAACATCTATCTGCTGATTATTTTTTTTTAATATTCACACACACATATATATATAAAATTATATATAAAATATTTATTTCTTACTCCTAACTTTGGAAATTCAGGCTTTCTTTCTGATTAACTGTGCTCCTATGCGAAGCATTACCTAGTCTGAAAAATACTAAGTGAAGTATTATTTAAGATTCCTGCCATATGCTAATGACACACTGGCAATATTAACACTTCATTATGTATAACTGCAGATTATAATGAGACTCTGAACAAGTGAGCATGTCAGATCGACAAGCTTTACTTGTTTGAAGTATTTTTCACCAATGAACTATCTCTTTAGAAATCCTTTGAATGACAAACTTGTGTATAGTGGCTACTTCAAAGCACAATATTTTAACCACAAACTGTTTGCAAAAGGTACACTTCTTGAGCTGAAAGTTTTCAGATTTACAGATAATTTTATATTTCAAAAATGCGACTTCATCTGTTAATTAATTTTGCTTACACTCAAGAGCTAATTATAGCTAATACGTTAAAGAGATAGCTACAAATTTATTTGTATCTGTAAATGTATATAGTTATCACATAAAAGAACCTTCACCTATGTCTGTTTTAATAGCAAAGTGAGTTGTGCCACCACTTCCACTCTCAGAAATGTAAGTGCATGCAAAGGAAATAAAACAAGTTTTGAAACTTCTTTGACTGACAGACTAGAAACCTGTAAAGAAACTGATACCTTTGAGGAGCCTGCTAACAGCACTTAACTCGTGACACAAGTTGTTCAAAAGCGGGCTAAACCAGACTGCATCTCTTAGTGCACTGGTGTTGCCTCATGTGGGACGTAAGAGTTTTTGGATAGCAGTATCATGGTGCTGAAGGAAAGCCTGGATGGACCCTTTTGCTGTTGTCTGGTGTCTTATTACTTCAGTCAATCATCATGCTTTCTTTTTAACAAGCAACTTCTTTAAAATGTATCTTGGTTTGATTTCTGGTTTAGTACTAAAGGGGAACAGTATAATTTACCAGTGAGGAACTGGATGCAAGAGTGGCATTTGTTACCCTGTGTTCTCACCGCTTTAAAATAACGATAAATAATAGCGTAAAGCTGCTAAATAAAGCTTTAAAGGGTTTTTTCGGTTCTTTGCTATTTTGGGGATCTGCTAAGTCTTCCTGATAAAAGAATGGCTTTCAGGTTCAGTGAGGGGAGAAATGCTCACTGTATCCTAACTATCAGATGACCTATATATTGTTTCCCTTTAACTGATCACATCTTTCTCTGGGTCGTGCTGGTTCTCTTTCATTTTTAGATCGAAATAAATATATCTATTTTAAAGTTGCTAGTGTTGATTTCCTTGCTGCATTGTACATGAGGAAATGTGCACTGAAATTAAGTTGTTAACCTTTTAGAAGGTACACACTAATACTGTAAGCATTGTTTTCATGTCAATTTTTAAATTGCGTACTGAGTACTAATTATAACTTGCATGTTCAAGTGTGTGTCTTACCCCTTTTTACACATAAACCCCTCCCTTGGCTTACCTTCTATATGGCTGCCTACCAACACGGTCACTGAATTTCAAGCTAGTGGAGGTTCCACTCTTCTGAACCTTGATTTCTTTGGGCCCGTGGATGACAGTAGCTCTAGCAGCACCACCACAATCCCAGGTCAGCAGAGTGTTAAAACCACAAACGTAATATTATAACGACTTACTAAAAGCATGAGCACATCACTTGACTTTCCTATAAACAAGGAGAAATTTTACATTGTGTTTCTCTAAAATGTCTTTCTACTGCGTTTTTTCCTTTAATCTGTGTTCTGTTTTCTGATGTTTTGTATCGAGTGCGAAGTATTTCAAAGGTACTGTCAGCTCTGTGTGTCACATGCTGAAGGAATGAATGGCTCTTATGCTCTTGCAAATAAGATGTTAAAACACTTGTTTCAAAAGAGAAATTTTGAAAGCTACCTTTTCTAAGCACTTTTTAAAAAATTGAAAAATGCTATAGATGGGGCGATTCACAAAAAAAAGAGGCTTGCTCTGTCTTCTGAATGAATGTCTCTGAATGACAGGATTATGAAGTTATTTGGAAGTTATGTGTGAATATAAAGTTATGGGGCTTAACCTTTCACAACCCTGCTGATGACTGCTGCTACTGGGAGGTCGGGGTTTTTTGTGTGAACCACTAAGATGAGTGATAAAGTGAAAAAAGTGTTTTAACAACTTTCATAACAGAAAGCAAGGATAGTTGCATGTTTGGGACAGCAGAAGTTCATGAATGTTAATTATAAAACCAAAGCATTTTATCTGCAACTTACTCCCTTAAAAGGAGATGAAAACACCACTCTCTCCATTGAATAATATGTGAAATTGAATTCATTTATTGCACGGCTGTGACATGGTCTGAGTGTTTTGCGTGAGCTAGTGAAAACCTACGCTTGGAATAGCTGTCTGCAGGAATTTGATGGAACCTTTTTGGGGTTTATGCCAGTGCATAGGTTAAGTAGATAAGGCGAATACTCCTTGAGTACAATACCTGAAGCCATGATAATCACTTTCTTCACAGGAAGGGTTTTTTCCTCTTAGTGATTTTAATTTTAAAAAATCAATTCTTAAGAACTTCGGGTGTTTCCCACATTTCAAATTAATGCTTATAATTTTATTGTATGTTTTGTTTTTGAAAACCTGCATTTTCAGTTATGAGAGCTAGTCATTGATAGCAATTTTATGGCACCGCAGTCCAAATGTCTTTTTATTTCACGCCTGAGAAATGTCTGTATCAGGTGAAAGGTGGCAGGTTGGTTGTGGAAGTGATAGGCAGCAAATTCAGGATGCTTGAGCCTCTCAGATTCTTTCGTAAGTGTGTGCAAGTCTGTCAGTGTAAGTCATCAGTACGTGTACTGCTCGTGGAGTCGGGCATGTTCTGTGTCTGGATGGTGTGCACACTTGAAGCGATTGCTGGAGGGGATACTCTGTTAGCTTTTTATTGCCTTTTTTTTTTCTTATGTTGTTGTTTCATCAAGTTACAGGTATTATCACCTTCCCTGGTATGCCCTATAGTGCCCTTTTTTTTGGTTTTGGCTTTTCTTTCCTTCTGACTTGTTTCTGGGAAAGTCATTTGTTTCTTGGCTTGCAGCTCTTGTGTTTGTGTGTGTGTTTAGGAGCTTTGTGTGGGGTTTGGTTGGCTAACTTTCCTTCAATATCTCATTAAGGTTTTGCAGTGCTTTCCTTAAATCATTCTCTAATCATTTGAATAAAATGGAGAATATGCAACTCTTACAAATAACTAAAATAATTGAAAGACAAATTGTTAGAACTTTTGGCTTAAAGAAGAAAATTTTGTCAGTAATGGAAGTTTGTTCTTTCTCTGAAAACTTTAATTTTACTTACTATAGATCTACACTGTATTCTTCTCACTCTGATTTCATCAGTAGCCAAAGTCACTTAATTAAAATATGCATTCTGTGTCATGAACAGGGTGTTACTCATTTCTAGTATTTCTAGTTTCACAGTTTCAGTGTGTGGTCTTATTTTTCATGTTGATAGTTCAACATAAATGTAACAGAGTAACAGGTACCTAAAGAACAGTAAATCGAGCAGTGACATCACACTACAGTGAAAACAAATTCAGGACCGTAAATGTGAATATCTGAATGATGTAACTTACAAGGTTGCATTTAACATTTGTTGCAGAGTTGCATGTCAAAGGACTCCTTGTTTCAAGCAGTTTTACAATTTGTACCTTAATGGGATTTCCAGGCTTCTGCAAGTCAAAATGTATTTCTTCAAGCCTTCCTCTTCCCTGTTTGGAAGTGGATATTTTATGGAACAGCTGGGCTTTTTCCTATTTCTGAGTTCTGTAAACATCTGACAGTACTTAAAGTCTTGGTATACTGGTCTCAGGACAGTACATAATTTGATGTTTTGCATGAAACTGGATGAAATTAACTTCGAAAATCCAGACAAAAAATGTAGCTTGAAAGGAGAACTGATTAATTCCTCATTAACTCCTATTAAATGGAGCAAATGTTCTTCTCCCACCCTCCTCCAGCTCTTACAGCTTAGCCAGATGATTTTCTTAATTTTACTTTTTGGTCAGCTTAAGTTTCCTAACAATGAAAGAAACTTAACTTGTGCACAAACAACAAATGGCCAGGACGCTGCTTGGGGAAGAGTTCACGCAAAGCAGGCACGAGGATTATTAACCTCATCTGTTTGTGCACGTAGTCCTGCGGTTACTGGGTGGAAAAGGCAGGACAGTAGCCACAAGTATGTTTCTAACGTAGTAATCTTATGGTATTTCAGCAGTGCTTCTAAAAATGTCTAGATCCAGGCAAGTAAATGATGTAAAATCATCAGCATATCAGTTTATAAAAGCTGGGTTTATATTAGGCAGCTGCATGGGACCGTAGTGCCCAGGTATTTGCAGTCTTTGTTCCGCAGTGGTATGAACTGCTTCTGTGTTGTCCCAGCCCGCTGGCACTAGTGTTACACTTGTTCAGAATGCGGGTGTCTACACAACACGATGCTTCTGTACAAAAATTCTACGCTGGTTTTGAAAAACACTCGTAATAGTGGATGGCGCATGTGCCCACTTAAACCCATGGAATGTAAAATAGCTGAAACTGTAACTAGGGAGGTCTCATCAATTTAAAATGCTTCTGAGCACCAAAGCGTGGTGTCACAGGCTTTCCTCTTGATGTATTTTCATACTTGTAATTCCTAGAAACATTTTTAAAGAAAACATACTTAATACATGTGGAAATTCTGCAGCCCCTTCCTACTGAGATGTGATACTTGATATTCAACAGGTTGAATTTCATCAGTACACATGGGTTTTGGTGGGGTTTTTTTTTGGATGCAGGTTTCCATTATTAGCATTCTTTTCAGAATGACCTCCGCTGATAAAACTTGGAATCCATTGGCAACGTACATGATGTCAAAATTCAGCGTCTGACTTGATACCTGAAACTAGGAAATGGAGGCTGAAACATCCAAATACTTGATGCTTTATAAACACCTGAAAGATGAAACGGGGAGCATAGACTGAAAGTTTTTGGTAGCATTATACATATTAGTATGTAACTTTCTTTAATGCTATTTCACTTGTATGTGTCATAAAAGCTGCTTTTCCAATTTAACGCAAGCTTTTGTGAAAAGCAAGATACGAAATACACTCTATGCGTGCCCGTGTGGTGTGCAGTCTGACGTTAAAGAGTCGGTCCCTGGTAACATGCAGTGATCTCTTCATGCAAACCGTTGAACTCATGTAACTGAAACAATCCATTTTAACACAGCTGACGCTTTTACAGGTGTTTCACTTTAAAAGGTGAATCAAGCTTTTGTTTTCTCCTAGACTGAGACCTTGTATGCCAGACTTGCTCCAGTGTGTGTGTGTTTTGTGGTAGGACTATAAAAGCTACTGACAAGGGGTGGGGAGAGAGGAGGGCGTTTTAGAAACGCAGACAAGTTCTGTCGTGTTCTTTTCACCTATCTTGAAGTTGTACATGATTCAGATGTTTACAGAAAAGTCTCTAGCAAGTTGGTCTGTGGCTAATTATGATTATGCTTGCCTCCAACCATCACTGATTATCATTTTATACTGTAAGGTGTGGATCCTGAGTTGTATGAATTGACAACCTCAAAACTGGAAATTTCCAATGCAAGCAGCAGAGTGACTGATGCGTTTGCGAGACTCATGTCCACGGTGGAGAAGGCAAGTACGTCCACAAGGTAAGTACTCTGTTCTGCTTTCTTTCTTCTTTTTCTAAGGGTGGCACCACCTGTGAGGAATGAATGTGTGTGCTGTTTCAGGTCAGAAGTTCTTGAATGATCAAAAGGCTTAAATTTAATAATTAAATTTCTGAAATATAGTACTGTAGTTCATATTTCAAATAATCAGAGAACTGTAAGATGGGAAACAGTTCACGAGCTGAAAGAAAAAGATGACTGGGATGCAAGTTGGAAAGCTAGAGCCAAAGACTGAACTGGAGGAAAGTGACCTTCTGAAGAATGGAAGGGTAAACTGAACCTCACAGTTCAGTGATGTAGGGCTTTGACAGAAGACTCCCCTCGGTCCTCTGTGTAATTATAGATACGGGATGTCCAACCAGTAAAACAATAAAACTGACTAATAATTATGACAATATTTGCCCCATGTATTTCTAGCACCTGTCAAAACTTCAGTGATCAAACATCAGATGCATTTTGCTGTTGAAAGTTAAGGAACGAGCATGTAGTTGGTTTAGGATGAACTTTCAGCTTCACAGATCTCATGTGAGGAGGTTCTGTCTTTTTTTTTTTTTTTAATAGGTAGAGTCTGTGTAAAACACTTGATGTCAAATGTCTTCCTTGAAAACTGGCCTCTTGAATGGGTACAGAGTAGTCTTTTAGCTTAGAAGCTTGTATTCTTTGGGTTTATTTTTTAAATTGTGTATCTTAGCTGTAGGATCTTGGACTGTCTTAACATGTAATTAATGTATGTGCCCATTAAAGAATCACTGAGTGATTCTTACCGGCTAAAATATTTCTGTTGTTGGGGAAGTGCATTCCTCATCATGCAACAACTGATAGGTAGTAACATAGCCTCACTCATAAGTGAGATTTAGGGTTTATTCAGCACTATAGATCTAAATGGATGTGTTCCCATGCAGCATAGCCCCTAGAGAGGAAGCAAGGCTGAACAGGGTTGTGGTGAATGCAGTGATTTGTGAAGGTGGGACATAGCTGGCTTTCTTAAAATGACTAAAACTGTCTTTCAAGAGCTCTTTTGAAGCATGTTCTTTCGTTGAGAAAACTATCTTGCTAGTTTTCCTGTAGTGGGTGTTCCAAGTGAACACTGAATAAAAGACGAACATGCCGTGAAATTTCAAAGGAGAACCACTAGACGGAGCTCAACACTTCAATGCTGATTTTTGTGTCTCAGCTCTTGGTTTGCCAGGTTTTTCTATCCATGGAGTGCACGTACCCTTTCTGCAGATACACTGGTGGGAAAGTTTGAATTTCACTAATTAGAAAACGTAGTTACAGTTGAAATATTTTGGTCATATATTCTAATTTAAAAGCACAACCACAAAGGCACAGCAGGACGTACAAACCCCAAGTGTATTTTTATTAATTATTTTGTCTCCACTCAGATTTATACCTGCCTGCTTGCTTGAAGATGGCTTAGCTTACTTTTTCTTTGCAAAGTAATGGGGAAGTCTGCTTTGCTTAAATGAATGTTGACCTTCATTTTTCTGTTGGGGGTGTGTTTTGCTATGAGGGGTTTAGGATTTTTCCCACTGCTTCCACAGTGCACTTGAAAGCTCTTCCTTGCTCTGTTAAAGCTCTTTATCCAGAGTCAACGTTTTTCCCCTGTTCTGGAGAGCATTGCTTACTGATAGGAAGAGGTTCTAGAGCTGTGCTGTAGAGAGGCTGAGGACCTCGGGCGTATCAGTTAAGTTCAGACACATACAAGGATTAGCTATTTTAAAGCAGCTGGTGTCAGTGTTCAATATATTCTGTATGATTTTGTCAACTCTGAATTTTAAAAATTGCAAGGGTGTTTTTCTCTTTTCTGATTTCACGCTCTCTGAAAGAAAAGCAGCCTGGTTTCTGGTTTTTTTTCAAGCTAGAAACCTTCAGAGATATAAAAAGGTTTTATCTCAGTGGTATGTCAAATATGTTGCAGTATGCTAGCTTCTTCTAATAAAATAGGTTTTCTTTGGAAAATTTTATTCTTAATGACCTAGAGACTTCAAAATAGGAGTGGCTGGGTCCAGCCAGCTCAACAGAGGGGACATTAATGCACCAACCTGGAAACACAGGGTATTAGCCATTCATGGTAACTGATTAGGGAAGATGTGGCCGGTGGCAGCTTCAGCTGTGCTAAGGCTACCCTATGTCTGTAACTTGTCTGAACTCTGGATCTTTGAGGATAAAGCTTAGGGTGAAAATGCCATTGTTCAGCTGTAGGAAGCCATGTGAAGAGTCATCTTTACCTGAAATAGCTCTGTCTTCTTCATGCAAACTGATCTCTTGAAGCTGCAGAGTCATTTTCTCGGAAGGTGTTGGGAGAGAAGGGGAAACTTCCCCTCAGCTTGAGCCTGAAACCTTGATGGCAGCAGCAAGTGTTGAAGGTCAGGGATCCAGCACATTCCACTGAGAGAGATTCTACAGCCTTGCCCAATTCCGTAGAACTGGCAGAGATCAAAAGTTTATCTGCTGTCTTTGTGAAGGAAAGCAGAACACTAAACTTCCCAAGAAATGGCCAAAACCCTCATTTAAACTGGAAATACTCCTTTTGGGCAGTGTTGAATGGAGCAGACTAACTGTTAATTAGAGTGATTTTTAAAGTCCATTTCTCTAATCAACTCATTGTTGCTATTAGAGCCTGGCCTTGCTGGTGCTATCCACAAAACCCTCTGCAAACAAGAGAGATGACTGAAGTCCTGAAAGTCTCAACACTGCAGGAAGGGGTTGGAATGCAGAGAGCAGGGAGGCGTCAGTGACGCGCTGACAAAGCATTCCCTATTTCTTGCTAGATTTTCTTCCAACAACTTTCCTGCTTGTCAGTCTGGCTAATTTCTTGCAGGTTAGTGTTAACGTGTCTTTGAAAAGGAAACTTCGTGCCAGCAGGTAGAGGGACTTGAAATTATTCGCTTGTCTAAAGGCATCTCCTCTGTCTTGGGAGGAACTGTAACCTAGTGCAAGAGAAGAGATGGATGGGGGGGGAAAGTGTAAAACTGTAAAAAGGTACATTTAATACCTGAATAGGCAGGGACCCTGTTTTGAGCCAGGGTTGGGTCTTTTAATAGTTTAGACATCAAAAGCTCTGGTTCCAGAGCAGACAGAGAAGTGCACCTGCCACTGACAATCCGCTTGGGTGTCTGCTCTGTAATTCACTGTCGCTAGAAATGCAGGTTTCATGAGCAGAAGCTCTGCAACGACCCCACACAGACCAAGGTTTAGCAAAAGAATCTCTTTGACAGTGGGGACATCTTCAGCAAAAGTGGTGACTGAAATTCATGGGCCTGACATGGTTCCTTTTCTTGCGTCTCTCAAAAGGCACCATGGGTGTTAGGTAGTTTTGTATGCTTTAAGGGTAAAAACAGTCTGCAGTGATGATGCTACTTTTGTCTTTTAAGTTTAGAGAGCTAGTGAGTAGTTCTTTAGGGTTTGCCCTGCCGATATTTGCTACTGAAGGTGTCTGGTCTTATTGTCTTCTGGAGGAACCTGCCCCTCTCCACCGAGGAACGGAGACTTTAGGCTGTCTCATCCCTCTGCATTGAGGGGGTTTAAAAAAAAAAAGGTTTTGAGCCTCACTACCGAGTGATTGTATCTATAGCTGTGAGTTGGTCATCGTTAACGTTTGCTGTGTGAGTGTGTTAGCTTGTCTTTCTCTATAGATGCTTTCTACAGAGCACATTAAGTAGATAAATGATTGCAAAGGGCCTCCAGCCAGGAGGGGAGCGTTCCGTAATCGGGAGAGATTCGCATCTGGCCGTGCTCACTGGTGTGCATGTTCTGCGGTGGTGTTGCAGAGAGCAGCTACGACAGCAGGCGCAATAACCTCACCCTGTGATAAAGGTCCTCTGTATGAGCACTAAATAAAAATGCAGCTCTGCCTCTGGGATCCAGCAGTGCCATTTCTTAGCGTGCTGCAGTTGATCGGGGGAGAAGGAGGCATATAAATAGCAAGGAGCGTGTGAGCTCCATCTCGGTGCCTGATTAACAATTACAGGAACTGCTTTTAATGCAGATCTCTGAGTCAGCCTTCTTCCTTTGGCTTCCTCTGTGTCGAGCACTCCTTTGTTAGCTCTAAGTCCTTGATCACCAGGAGTTTGTACCTTTAAGAGGCTTGTGGTAAGTGATTACTAATGGTGGCACCAGATACTGATAACACAGCAGCGGGTGAGAACCACATTTCAACAGCTCAGATACAGCCCTTGGAGTGGAAACAGAACTGACTGCGAAGTTGTTACAGGAGGAGGCACACATTGGCACTCTGCTTTTGCCTTCACTAAATCCAGCACAGAGCTTTGTTTATCCTCCAGAATTTGGTAATCTGCCTAGTCAGTGGCTCATGAAATTCCACTGCAGCAGAGAAAATAAAATATTGCTATCCGAGTGAAGGAAAGTCAGATTTAGTATCTCGGCTGCCTCATCTAGAGATCTTTCATCAAGTGGAGGTTTCAAGTAGCAAACAAAAGTGATAGTTCTGTGTCAACACAATGATCAGTGATGTCAAGGATGAGCTTGACTCCAGCTCTTTTTTTTTTCCCTTCTCCTAGCTTAGAAATTTTGATGCTGCTGCTGGAGCAAACACGTAGCCCCTTGCTTTCCCCTGATCTCTGATCAGCTCAAGGAACAATCCTGATGGGTGCTGACGAAAGAAAATAGAAGTACATGCTGCTTGGTGACCGGAGTGGTGGTTGCCCGCTCCTGGGCTCGCTTTAAAGTTTATAGCCAAGACAAGAGAAAGGAAATTTCTGAAGTGTTCTAGGGAAAGGCAGTTTATTTCCTTCAAGCCTTTTCAGCTTTTTGCCCCAAAGACAGGGGAGCTTATTCAGCTAAAATATGTCGTTACAGGGTGTAGCAGGTGCCTTCTTGGAACTGGGATAATGTTTGATAGAAAACTGTGTACTTTGAGTAATAGGCAGCGTTCTTAGAGAAGTCAGACGTCTGTAAACTGCAGATGATTGGGCAGGGGACAGGGGTCTTCTGTAGCAGTCTGAGCCAGGCTTCATTTTACTTGTGAAATGTGAGAGTTTTGCATAATACTGAGAACCAAGCAACATGGGATTCAGACCTCTCTCTTCATTTGCACTCAGTAATTCTTGTGAATAATGCAAAAGGCAAAGTAAAGACCAATGATTCCCAAACTGTCGTATGTAGCATTATGGCTACACATAACTACAGCGCTTCAAAGCGAGTAGCTACGAGGTGTGAGCCACCTCTTGCTGCTGCTGAGCCCTAGGGGGGGAAAAAAGGGATTGTGGGTCATGATGTAGAGCAGTATGATGTATATTCTGAGTAGTCATGTCGGAAACACAGTACAAGTACATTCTTTTGCTTTTAAAAAAAAAGTATTAAGTAGTAAGTTAAGAACTTTTTAATGTCCCTTTTAAGGTTTTTCCATTTTATGTTGAAAGATTTTATACTGGATTTAGGTAGTTTAGAACTAATGCTCCTGTTGTCTTATCCCTAGAATATAGGCATGATTGTCTCTTCAGGTGAGTAGTCCCAGAATGGCACATTGCAACCTGCCCTGCCCCACCCCCTCCAAAAAAATATATATAAGATAGCAGCTGAATAGAATGTTTTTTTTCCTTATTGCAACAATATTCAGGAACATTTTGCTGACTTTCTATATTAACGTTTTGTTGGTAGGCAGGCAGGTATTATAACATGACTACCTTCAAGTAGCTTACAGAAGTGCCTGTCAACGGGAGACAAATTGCCAGAACATTTCTCCGATCAGTGATTCCTTCAGTGATCCAAGGGTCTGGTACTGGATTAATCCAGGTACTGGATTAATGCACTTTGTTCTTTTCTTCTCAACAGGAAGCCTAAAAAGGAAGAACATCTTAGTGAAGAGGCTGCCAAGGTGATTTCTAGCCTTCCTGACTTAACTTTCATGCATGCCAAGGTGTTGATGTTCCCAGCCACATTAACACCTTCAACAAGCTGCCAAGAAAAGGTAGACTAAAGTGATGTGAATTGGACGTTTTCTATTTTTTTTTTTTTCCCCCTCTGTGGGTCGTAAAAAGCAATCTTGCTTTAATTTAAAAAAAAAAAATCAAGTTCAGATGATTTGTTGGTAAGCAGCACTAGAAAGGTATACATAGTAATGTATATTTATTTACATACTGGAGTCCTAAATTTATATTAGAGAAAACTGTAAATAATTGGGGGTAAACCTTTTTGAAGATCTATTCTTTTTGTTGTGCTGGGGTGTATACATTTACGTCTTTGTGAAATACACTGGTGGTGTCCTTCTTACAAAACTTTAAAAAGTTTTTAAAAAACAAACAAAAAAAAAATCCTAGAAACACATACTGCAAACGTCAGCCTTCACTGTCTGTGAAGTCGTCCCCCCTAATTTTTCAGATGGCATTGAGCATCTTTTGCCTGCGTATATTAGGATGTGTGTTGCTGGGGAAAAAAAAAATTACGTTGTCCCTTTGTGGGTTTTCAGTTTTTGTTGTTTCTTTAAACCCCAATTTCTTTTCTGGTTTAACAAGCTGAAAATGTGTTTTTTCCTTTACTTCTCCCTCCTCCCCTCCCACTGATCGATTGATTGGCTGAGTTGGCCGATCAGTTTTTATGTTCTTAAACTTCAGTTGTTTGGCTCTGTCACTGGATAGCCTTTTGAAAGGTATGCTGTCAGTAACTTCTCGTTCCAGTTATGGATTGCTGTCTAAACACTTGATTTTTTTTTTTTTTTTTTTGGGGTGGGGGGAGTCATTAGAAGGTTGTCTGCTTTAAATCACTTTGATTTGGAAAAGAAGGACCAAAACTATCTGAATGTCTTACAATGAATTTTACCTGTTTAAAAATTTTTACGTTCTGTTGTACCACTATTCCTGTTTGATTTTGCACAGTGTAAAATGACATAATCATAGATTGCTATGGTTTTAGGCTGTATATACAGTAAAAACTATGGGTTGTAAATGTCTGGGGAAATTCCTATGGAAAAAAGAGAGCTATGTAGAAGAACCTCTAAAAAAGGTCAATGTGCATGCCCAAAGTCTTTTGAGATTTAAGTGTGTAAATTTTCCTTTTAGCTTACACAAAATAAAATAATTTAAAAGATACACATGTATATAGTCTATCTTTTTATACACCATGCATACATTATTCTTGTTTCTGTTGATGGTAAAATCAATGCACTGCATTAACAGTCCAACCTTCGAATTTGTGTTGCACCGTCCCGCAAAACACACCTGTCAGGCTCCTGCAGAAGGAAAAGCAGACTTCTCTTTTAATTGTCCTGTCTCCTTGAACGTGTTATGATGTAGTCTTTCATTTCTTTCTCCAGCTTGCCTTCTGGCTTGTAGGGCAGTGGTGGCTCAAGAACATGTTGGTGCTCTGGGGTAGAGACTTCTTCAAAGTAGTCAGCAGTACTCAGCTGTAAGAAACACAGATTATGGAGAGGTGAGAAAGGACAGCTGGTTTTGCCTATTCTTAGCTAGAAATGAAAATGTAAAAGTAGCATTCACTTGGATTTCCTAACGTGTTAGCTTGCACTGTAGCTCTCAGCAACGTCTCTTCCAAGGATATTAGCGGATTCTCTACAGGTAAGGCATGCTCTGGCTGCTGATTTCTTGAGGGTGCTTTTCCTGGACGTAGTCTCCGTGTCCAACCTTTACTGCGTGCGCAGCTCTTCAGGTGTCTCCGCCAGTTCATCAGTTAACATCTAGTTCTGAAAAATCTCCAGTGCATTTTCTTACCTCTTCTGTGAATTCCTTATCGTCTGACAGCACTTGGGTCAGAAAAATCAAAGTTTGAGTGTGATGTCATTAGCCGCTAAGCTGAAATGTTGTCCCTGCGACAGGGAGCTTCCTCTTTCTAGGGTGTAGTCTTGAAATGTCCTGGAGAGATGAGTGCTGGAGTTCCACCTTTGTGAATGCAGCGGTTTCCATGAGCGGTGGCCACTTGGAATTGAGAAAGCAGCTCCTGCAGTTGTGAGAAAACTAATTTGGAAAGGCTAAATTGCCTCCTTTGCCTTCTAATTAGTGCTGCAGCGTACAATGCAGTGGTATCAAACTGCACCCTGTTGCAGCTGAAAAGGTTCATGCAGAAGCCATCTGCTTTTCCATGTATCCCCAAAACCATTTCTGTTCGCCCCTTCTGCAGATTTTCATTACAGCGCTGACTTCACGCCTGCTTCGTGTCAAAATTGGCTTCACTAATCTCACAGCTTTAGCGTAGTGTTCTTCAGTGCATGCTTATTATACCGCTCGGTTCTGGTGCTGGGCTGCTGCAGGTTAAAATCAGTCCTTTTGTTTTCAGAACTGTGGCATCTCCCTCAGAGCCAGAGTAGCAGTATAGCTGCAGCGCGGAGCTATAGCCATTGTTTCAAGGAGAATATGTTTAGGAGCTGACTCATGATCCTTGTCTGGCAGCGAGTGGACTGAAGTATTAAGGGAGAGGTGGGGGTGGAAGTGCCAGCTGCAAGTTGATCTTTAGTCTTCTCACAATTGCCTCTAGAAGCAGCTGCCCATTTGTCTTCCAGTCTCCAAGTGCAGCATTGGTGGCCTGCTGTAGAGGGGGGAGGGGGAGGAGATGGCAGAGGGAAAAGGAGATTTCTATTGTGACTGATGTACCTATCTGAAACTTTGTGAAACCTGGTACTACCTACAATGTGTTTATGGGGTTTTGATGTTCTTTCCGAGCCCTGCTCCATTGTTCTCCCCCCGCATCCCCCTAAAAAAATTGCATGCCACAGACCTTTGCACTGCTGAAAGACACAAATCTTCCATTAAATTCACCCTTCTGAGGTGGACGCCGCTTGCCCTCAAATGTAGCGTTGCTTTATGTCTCCTGGCTTGAGCCCCATTCGTTGTCGGCCGTGAGGTGGTCAGACCAGGCTCCTCTACCGCTCCCCTCTTGTCATACAGGCAGCTTTGTTCTTCGGCAGAAAGTCTTGTCTCGCAGATCCGGCTGCACCGGGGCCGTCCTTCCACGCTGTTCCCGTTGCCACCGCATGCCTTATCCCGTTTAATCTTGCTAGCGGGTTTGCGAGCAGGATGGTAACCAGTACTTTCTGCACATATGTGTTGCTGTGCGTTGTCATCAGACATGTCAACGTGTGTCGCACTCGCTCGCCAGCTCGTGTCATTGAACAGCGAGGCACTTAGATGCTCATCCAACAGAAGCAGCGGAGGACGCTTGATTCGGATGCAACTGCCTGAGCTGGAACGTGGCCACGAAGCAAAGTCCAGAACTCCCACGGTGACGCGAGCTGCAGGCCTCTGAGTGACCGCTAAGAAGAGCTGGACTTTGCATTATCCAGAAGACTGTGCTCCGACGCTCCGTGGTTCAGCGCCGACTTCCTGGGAGCGCCACCACCTGCTGCACGTGTTAGCAGTGCTCTACTTCCCCCGGCACCTGAAACGTTAAGGCTGTCATTCTGAAACGTCAGAATATCGTTAGCTTGACAGGTTCATAGAATCACAGAATCACAGACTGGTTTGGGTTGGAAGGGACCTTAAAGACCATCCAGTTCCAACCCCCCTGCCATGGGCAGGGACACCTTCCACTAGACCAGGTTGCTCCAAGCCTCATCCGGCCTGGCCTTGAACACTTCCAGGGATGGGGCATCCACAGCTTCTCTGGGCAACCTGTCCCAGTGCCTCACCACCCTCTCCGGGAAGAACTTCTTCCTGATATCCAATCTAAACCTCCCCGCTTTCCATTTAACCCCGTTACCCCTTGTCCTGTCACTCCAGGCCCTTGTAAAAAGTCCCCCCCAGCTTCCTTGTAGCCCCTTCAGGCACTGGAAGGTGCTATAAGGTCTCCCCGGAGCCTTCTCTTCTCCAGGCTGAACAAGCCCAACTCTTGCAGCCTTTCAAGAATTTCAGGTTCATTTTGAGCTGCTAAAAATAAAGCTTCCGAATCGTGTATGTGGATGTGCAGTTAGCATGTGCTGAGGTTAACCCTTCGTCCCATCAGGGTCGCTGTACGGAGCTTTGCAGGACAATGAAATCGGCCCGTGGAGAGTTTCCTTGTTGGGCAGCGGGACTGCCGCACTGGGGCTGACTATCCGGCAGTCTCCGTGGGATGCGAGGGGGACTCAGTGTGCGGAAGATGGATCGATTAGCCTTGGTCCAACTGCTTCCAGCTAGGTATGACTCTTGTGCCAGCTCTGCATAATTATTTTTAAATTTTGGAGCAGTCTGGAAATGCAGAATGGTTGCAAAATGCCCTGGAATACAACTTCTAAAAGCATATGGTATCTGATAATTACATAGCACCTTGTAGGAGTGTCTGCTACAGAAGCAGGGAAGTTGTTTCCATGATCTGGCCTCTGTGCTGAAGAGCACAGACACTAAAGGAGCCTGGTCTGCTCCCTCAGCTGACCGTGAAAGAAGATGAGCAGAAACATAGACGTTCAGATGTAGAGGGCTAAAAGCAGAGTGAGGAGGAGCCGGAAGGAAATGTAAAGTGAGAGCTCAGGAGAAGCTCCAAGTCAGGGAAATAAGAAGGTGAAGGAGAACTTGGGCAGCTGGGATAGCCATAGGAAGAGCAGGTGGTGGAGAAAGTGGGATACAAGCATGAGGAGCAGGGGCATTTGGAGAGGAGGAAAAGCCTGCGATGGATTACGGGCGCACACACTGTGCCCACTGGCTGCTGTTCTCCAAAATCTGGACCTGAGCCTTGGAGACCTGAGTCTGCGTTACTGTACTGCAGAGAAAACGTGTCCAACCCGTGGGGTGAGTTGCCTGCGTCGCGACAGCCCGCTATCCCTCTCCGTTACCTTCAGAAGAGGGCTGAGCTGCAGGCGTAAGGGTTGAAATGCAGCTGCTGGTGCACGTTTTAGCACTGAGGCCAGCCCAGACGTTAGAAGACCTTCTTAAAAATTTGCTTTTGAATAAGGGGTACATTCTAAATCTAGACTGTAGGTATAAAAGCAAATCCTCAGAAGCTAAGCTGCGCTGCTGTGATTTCAAACTGCAGCTTCAGTGCTCTCGTGCACCCGCGATGAGACAGCCGTTACTTAACGTATCGTCCTCTCTTCACCCCAATCCTTGCCTCGTGCCCTGGGCAGTTTTATTCTCTGAACCAGCGTAGTGCAGTGAAACTCTTCCCTGCTTCAGATGGCTGAAGAGAAACGATGGCCTTCCGTGGAAACTCCACAGGAGGCACAGCAGAGCGTGGTGCTCCCCCGGCTTGAAGCAGCTGGCCATGCCAGCTTTTTCTGCAGGTCACTTGTGCATTTCTGTCATTTGGTGTGCCCAGCGTGAGCTGCCTGATTGGGCTGTGCAGAAATGCTAATTGCTCTGTGATGTAGCTGAAGCAGGGGCTTCGCTTGTTCGGTTTCGCAGAGCCCTGACTGTATATCAAGGGTCAGGTGCGTGTGCTGAGCACCCAAAGCTGCGGGAGCTCGTGTTTTCATCTTGTCAAACTCTTCTTAAACCTGTGATGTATGCTGTTATCCCTGCATCTTTGCAGGGTTGCAAAGCTCAGCTCTGCGTGAAATGCCATCCTCATCTTTGTAGTTTCTCAGGGACGCCGAGAAGCACGCGGCTCGTTCGGGTATCGCACGTATCTCCGAGGGGCAGAGGAATGCTCGCTTAATCCGGTCATGCCTGGATTCACTAGATGGTCACCGAGAAGTATGTTCCTAGTTTAGGGGCTCTGAATCTTCCACTGCAGACCCAGTGATTTTGTCCCCTAACACTAGGGCACATAGCTGCAGAGGTTCCTGATACCGTACTCCATACAGGGATTGGATTGTGTGCCTTAAGGCTTGTAGATAATACTTGTAGGATGTGAAGGGGTGAAAAAAAAATACTTATTGAACTACAAGAGAGGTGGTCCCGTGAAGAACAAAATAATGAGACTCTAACTAGACTGATTCAGAGGAGCGTAAAATTAAGGTGCCATAGATGTTTTTTTAATGTTTGCCTAGGCAGACTTAACGATCCCTTTTAAGCACAGTTTCCCATGTGATTAATGATCTTTTTTGGCATAGTTTTGTATGTTCAGAACGTGTACCCACATGTGCGTGCGTGCAGCACGCTGAACTGAGGCATCAGAACGAAGCTGACCTCGCGGGCTGTATGCCCTGAGGTGCTCTGCTGGGCCTCTGCCCGTGCATGGTTGAACGCCGGGTCTAGCAAGCAAATCCCTTCAGAATACGAGTAGGTTTCTTACCGGGCTTGTTTTCATCGTGTCAGCCTCGCTTCCCGTGTCTGAAGTGATGAAGCTATTACATGGGGAGGGAGGGGGAGCAGAAGGGGCAGTTTCAGCTCAGCAGCCTTCTCTCTGCCTTTGTCTCTGCTTTTCCAGTGAAACGTGCCTCAGTTGTTTTTAGATCTTTAAGCACTTGGTGCTCGTTTCCTTCGGACGGCCAAGAACTCCACTGAAGGCAGCTTGCTGAAGCCAGGTGTGGGTTTCAAGATGGCCTTAATCTTGTAAATGCAAGGAAGTGTTGTCTTGCCTGAGCTGGTCTTCCGAGGGTGTTACCTAAGGGGTGGAAAGCAAGTTCTTTGGATCAGACCTTAACCTGTTGACTGGCCTTTGGCTGCTCTGGAGGATGCCTCATAGGAAAAGGAGTTGGCCAGCAGACCTCAAGTACTCGTGGCTTTGTGCCCTGCTACTGAGAGCACCGCCGACCTCGCCGTGGTACAAACCCAGAGGCCGCTGTGGTGTCCAGCTCTGTCCTAATGGGCTGTCAGAGCTGGCCTGGCTTTGCAGAGGGGGAAGCCTTTCGGACTCGTACCCTGGGGAGAACAAGCCCTCCCATCCCACCCCAACCGCTTTTGGTGCCATTGTTACACCACCTTGTACCTCTGGGGAATTCATCTGTAACACCAGCTCTAGTAGTGAAAGAAACAAAAGTGGCTTCTCCCGGGCTAGTCCTGGTGATACTTGTGATTGTTAGCTGCAGCCTGTTGATATAAATATCCAAAAGAATGTGCTGCTCAGGATCTGCCCGATTGGAATAGCACCAAGTCTTGGCCACAGTGTCACAGGGAAAGGGAGAGTAGTCCTCCTGCTCCTGCCACACAGCTTCATCCCAGCGTGCTTTTCTCTACGGTCAGAGGGGTGGGTTGATACGCGAGGGGATGTTCAGAAGACGTGTGTGGTCATTGCGGAATTGGCTCTGTCTGGTGTCTGTTCTAGTGTCCCCTTGGGCTGTCACTCAGGTCTGCAGGGCTGTGATATTAACTGAACTGTAATTTTTGCTGTGATTGGAGCTGGTTTTTCAGGTCCTTTTCGGCTGGGGAAAAGAAGGGCGTGAGGAGACTGCTTGGAAAGAACAAGTGAACACTGGCAGCTGCGTGCAGACACCCCAGGAGCAGTTGGACTGCTGATTTCCATACTCCTCCATGGTCGCCAGTCCAAGGAGTTTACAGAAAATGAGGCAACAAATTTTGCTGGATTTCTTCCTAAGGTCCTTCAACTCCTCACAGCAGCCTTGAGAAGAGTCTGTGAGCAGCTTCCACAGGAGTTCAGGGCAGAATGGAAATGATCTAACAGGCTCTTTCAAAAATGCAAAGCCTGGTTCAGGCTCAATAAGGCCTTTTCTGATCACATTTTGGTTCTTAAACTCCAGGGAGCCTTAGCACACATAGAAAAGCATGGCTGTTCTGGAAACCAAATGCAGGCATGAAGTGTGTCCCCTGCACGCACCTTCAAACCCACCCGTTCCTCTCCCCCAAAACCCCAAATCTCATCGAGTGTTTTGTCCCAACCTTAACAGCTGGGACCTGAAATCTGTTTGCATGCAAATTTCTACCACCAGAAATGCTGGGTTTTTTCATAGCGCTGTTACTTTACTGAGTGCAGGGACTGTGTTGTCGTTGGGAGCCCTAAAGCTTTTTGTCACTTGGTTAATGCCGAAGGGAATTCAAAATCGATGCGGAGCTGGTGACGGTGTTCTGCAGCTGTTAGGGCTCTCGCAGGTTGCTCCCCTCTCTCTTGGAGTGAGCTGCCTCCCTCTGACAACAGCAAAATGAGCAGTTGTATGGCTGCTTTGTGCTCCTAAGGGTACGTTTTTCCCTCTTTTTCCATTTGTGGGGGGAGGTATGAAGTATGTTCTGGCAACTATCCTCCTCCTTTGGCTAGGGAGGAGGAAGCAGGGTGGAAAGGGAGGAACAAACAGCTGTCCTTTAGGTTTCAAATCAATGCAGCTCCTTAGCAGGCTGGCAGCATGAGCTCAGTCATTAGGAAAGCTTGCCCTTCATTCAGGAGGCAGCCTGAGCCAGTTCTCTCTGGGTCCAGGCCCAAAGAGGTAGGGAGTTTGGTCCTTTCCAGCTTGTAGGACCATTGCAGCTGGCACAAGCTCCTATTCCCAGTGTTTCATTCGTGCAGCGCACTGGAGGACGGTGGAGCCTGTTTCAGGAAAGTACTGAAACGTTGCAGTGTGCGAGCTTGACTTCCCGTCTCTTTGGGAAAGCCACCTTCCCCTGAAATTGGGATGGGCATAGGAAGGAGATCTGGATTTTTCCAGTTGAGCCCTGCTTGGGTTAAATCTGAGGTGAGCAGGTTTTAAGAAAAGGTGGATGGGGTCAGCCCCTCAGGTGCTACTAGTGCTGTAGCTCCCCTGAGCCTGCATGGGGGAGCACCTGCGTGTAGGTATAGGGAACACCTGAAGCTCAGGGTGATTTCTGCAGGACCTGCAGACCTTACCTCGGTCCTGGCAAGGAAGATGTCAGTGGCCTTTGCCTTCCAAAAATCTGCCAGATTTTGGAGAACAGCAGCCAGTGGGCACAGTGTGTGCGCCCGTAATCCATCGCAGGCTTTTCCTCCTCTCCAAATGCCCCTGCTCCTCATGCTTGTATCCCACTTTCTCCACCACCTGCTCTTCCTATGGCTATCCCAGCTGCCCAAGTTCTCCTTCACCTTCTTATTTCCCTGACTTGGAGCTTCTCCTGAGCTCTCGCTTTACATTTTCCTCTGGCTCCTCCTCAATCTGCCTTCCGAAACGTGTGCTGATCCTGTTTTCTTAGTAAACCGCGTGCGGATCGTGGCCCTGCCAAGCTGGTGCGTTGCCATGTCGGACTGTATTCAAATGTGCAGGAAAACATACTGATCCCCCAGGAGAAAAGCAGACCAGAGCCGGCCTGACGCACGCTTAGACCCCCCGTAGCACCAGTGAGGTTTAGCACTGCCCACGCCTGATGGCACTGTAGCACCAGGGGACGTAGGTCAGGACTCGCCGTCGACCCGTTTCCGAGCATTCCGATCTCCGAGATGTTTTGATCTCAGGGATGTGAGCGGGGAGGATCGCAGCTGAAATCTTATTAGCAAATAATAGGCCTTGCGTGCAGGAATCTGCCTCCCTGACATCTTCATCTTCGCCCGCCGCTGCTGATCAGCAGGCTTGAAAATTCATTCTGCTTTTGCAGGTGCGAGCGCTGTGTCCCTGCCCTGGCTGACAAGTGATGGTGTAAAGATGGCATGCTTACAGGAGGAATTTTATGTGTTTCCCAGTGCTGCTGTGTGAGAATTTAGTTTTTTGAGGGATGCAGAGTGCTGTCTACAACTGTGGGATCTGAAAGATAAATATGCCCCTAGTAAGGCAGCAGATCCCATTCAGCTGCAGAAAGGTAGGTGAATGGAAAAAGTATTTTTCTCAGGTGTTTCCTCCCTGAGTTTGGGTGTCTAACACCCTTCTGCCACCTGGCACACTGCTCAGTGGTCCCTAAATGGGGAAATGGCCCTCAAATCTGAGCGCTTGCAGGGTGATGACATCACTACTGGCAACAGATGAAAAGTGAAGTAATGCAATGCTCTAGTAACGCCGCCCCAAACGGAATATTTCCACCTGCAAAAGAGTAGCCCCGCTCTCCAGATTCTAAAGCAACCTTCCAAGCTGCCGTCGTGCTGCAGGCAGGGATGTACTTGTGCTGCCTTCGAGCATCTTGAGGCACGCGAGGAGCTCTGGGCCGTGCCGTGGCAGAGGTGTCCCCGGTGTAAAGCGGGAGGGGACGCTGTACAGCCATGGGGTCGCATCGCGTTATACAGGTGCCTGTGACTTTCCGGCCTGGTCCCCTGAGCTTGGAAAAGTTAGGCTGCTGGAAGACAAGTGTCAATAGTGCCGTTAGTTCCAGGTAGGCCCTCCTTGAATGTGAAGGGTTGTAAGTGGAGGTGGATTCTGCAGACCCTGAGATCAGCAGGGCGGTTCTGATGGTAAGAAACTCCTGTAGGCAGCTCTCCAGAAGGTGTTTTTTCTTTAAAAAAAAAAAAAAGGCCTGTTGTTTTCCTCTGCAAGGGGTGAGCTGGTTCTGCAGTGACAAGGGTGCGACAGGCAGAACGCAGTAAGGGTTTCTCGAAGCGCGCTTCCCAGCACTGACTGCCGTGGAGCAGAAGCGTTAGGGTAAAGCTGCAGCGTCGGGAGGCGGGGGAAGGCTTTGATTTATGTACTAGCAGGGTCTGTTCAACCTTTGGTCTGCCTCGTTCTCTTATTTTCTGTCTGCTTTGCTTGTTTTTTGTCTCCGTGGGTACTTCCCTCAAGACTTCTTAGCTCATTTGTGTTTAATCTTCCCGATTTGTCTACAGCCGGGGTTGCTCTCATCTCCGCAGGTCACTGTGCGGTTTGCACATTTGTTACTCCTTGGCTGTTTGCTGCAATCAGCACATTTGAGCACGTTCCCATCAAAGAAACACCTGACAAAGAAGCAGGCCTGATAATAGGCTCTAGTTTCTTCTCAGCAGCCCAGACAGGTAGCGGCGGACGAGGGAGCGTTGGCAGGATCACAAGGGACTTCGCGCTCTACTTTCAGCGCGGCGCTTTGGTCGTCTGCCTGTCGGAGCGCTGCAGACCCCGCTGCTGCCGTCCGCAGGTTCCCCAAAAATAGAGCTGCCGCCGGAAGAGAGGAAGGCAAGACAGAGGTAGGCCTTGCTCTTCTCCTGCAAAACAAGCCCGCATCTGGGAAACCCTGGTTAACCAGAGAAGGGGAGGAAAAGGCTCGCCTGGTATTGCTGTTGTAGCTGCAGTAGTGCAGCTCGCCGGTGCCCTTGCCCTGCGAGGGGAGTTGGCTCCGATGCCACCTGGGTCAAGAGAGACGCCACGGCCGCAGTGTGATTGTTTCCTGCTGCTTTGCAGCTGGTTGTAGCAGAGGCTGACAGATTGAAGACTCGCTTCTCCAACAAAACACTTGAACTTAAGTGTCTAAATAAGGATTTTTCGTTTGCTTTTGTTTGTATAATTTATGCTGCCCAGACCATTTTCCCTGTCTGGAGTTTGTTATTAAGAGCTGATTTTATGTAATGATCATATATCACGGAATCACAGACTGGTTGGGGTTGGAAGGGACCTTAAAGACCATCCAGTTCCAACCCCCCTGCCATGGGCAGGGACACCTTCCACTAGACCAGGTTGCTCCAAGCCTCATCCAGCCTGGCCTTGACCACTTCCAGGGATGGGGCATCCACAGCTTCTCTGGGCAACCTGTCCCAGTGCCTCACCACCCTCTCTGGGAAGAACTTCTTCCTGATCTCCAATCTAAACCTCCCCACTTTCAATTTAACCCCGTTACCCCTTGTCCTGTCACTACAGGCCCTTGTAAAAAGTCCCCCCCAGCTTCCTTGTAGCCCCTTCAGGCACTGGAAGGTGCTATAAGGTCTCCCCGGAGCCTTCTCTTCTCCAGGCTGAACAAGCCCAACTCTCTCAGCCTGTCCCCATGGCAGAGGGGCTCCAGCCCTCTGATCATGATAGATACTTAGATACCTGTGACATCTGGTGCAGTTGGGATTATTCTGTGAGCTACTGGATGCTATTTGGGTTGGTCCAAGGTCCAGTACAAAGGCATTTCGTGAGCTTAGGGTTTTGCGGCACAAGGGAGATGCTCATCTTCGATGTGTAAATGGTGTTTGGGGGGCTTACAGAACCTCAGCCCTTTGTCCTCTGCTGGAAGGAAAACCAGTGGAAGCACATCAGGTCTCCTGTAGGTTCTGCCAGCGGCTCCCCAAGGCCTGCAGTTCTCCAAGAAATGAGTCTCTAGGCTGTGTCTGCTTGCTCTGGGCTGGAGAACTCTGGGGAGGGGAAAGCTTAGCTTCTAAAAGGCTATGAGGGGAGATGTGGAGCAGGGGGATGGCTTTATTCCTCTGGCACAGTGTGTGGTAGCAGATTTAGGGTAGAAGTGTGAAACCAGGAGGAAGCGCCAGCCTGGCTGGAGGGGCAGAAGTGCTCCCCGCAGCTTGTCTCCCCTCCTGGGACACGGCCAAGGACCACAGAGTTCCTGGTGTGCAGGAACCCCAGCTCTCCGTGCTCTTCCGCAGAGAACGAAAACGTTTAACTCAGGTTAGCAAGGCATTGCGTAAAACCTGGTGTTTGTGGAATGCTGCAAGCTGGAGGTGAGAGGGGATGAGATCCTGTCACCTTTGGCTGAAGAAATAGTAGCAAGGAGGCATCTGGTGCTAGAGCTCCGGGGCTTCTGCTCCCAGTGCGCAGCAACGTCCCCCTGGGACGGATTTCCAGCTCCTTTCGTTGGGAGCGGGGTGGGAGGTTGCTGGTTTCTCCCAGGGGTGAGTTCTGTTTGCCGGGAGGGCTGAGGACGGGTGAGCAGGACAGCCCTTCACGCCTCGCCTGCTGGGAACACCATCACCTGATGGACCAGGGCTGCCCTGCCTCCTGCCCCGCTGTGCCCCAGGAGTACCGATAGTCTGGGTAAAGGTCCTGTTTTAAAAAAAAAAAAAAAACAAACTACTAATAAACCAAGCCTGCCCGCAGTGTTATGCAGGGACTCCGGTATTCCAATGAACTCCTGATAAACGGTAGCGCTGGCTCATTAAATCTTGGAGTTTTCCCTATGGTTTCCTCGTGTAGTTGTGATTTGAGGTGGCCCAAGTTCTGCTTTTTTAGTTCCCGGGATGTCTCTGCGTTCCCAGCCGCTTTCGGTCGTGTGCCCAGCAAGCTGTCGCTGCCCGTCCGTCTCTGTTCGTGAAGCAGCGGGGCCGCTTCTGCTTCGTTTTCTACCGGTTTAGAACCGGGCTTAGGCGTGACGTTTGGAATAGCTGCTCTTTGCTTCCTGCCGCTTCTTCTGAGGAGCGTGGTGGGATGTTTGGAAGCTGGGAATTACCAAGGCAGGCCGTCCTAAAGCCCAGCTTTAATTTAAAAACGCAGGAGGTGGAAGAACGCTCTGCCTCACTCCCACTTCTTCCCTGGCAGGGGAAGCAGTCGTATTCCAAAGGAAAGCATGGATAAATCTAGGTAAATCCCATCTATTTCTCTGGGTCCACGTGAAGGGCATCCAGCCTGTTCTGATGTCCCCACGGCATCGGAGCCATTGAGCAGCCTGTATTGAACTCCCAGCGAAAGGCAAGGCAGGCAGACCCTCCCAATTTCTGGAATGGCACAGACAGATGCCTTTCCTTCTGTAACTCCAGGATTTAACCCCTCGCTGCCCTGGGTGTCGACCAGGAGGAGTTGGCTGACAGTGGCAGTTGCTCTATCATCATCTCCTGTTTCCTTTCTTGCCTTGCTAATAAGAACTAAGGCTAATATAATTTTTACAGCATCCCAAATCTGTGGCTATACGATTCGGAGACTTAATAAGATTCTCCTGCCAAACCAAGAAAAGCTTAGCGGTTTTTAGCTTACTTTTTCTTTTTCTGGGTTTCAGTTTCGGGACATTTGTGCAGTGGCTGGGAGTTGTGGGTTTTTTTTTTTAAAGCCTGTATTTCATCAGGAATACTAAGGTCTCTGTTTAAGTTATTACAGGTGTGAATCGGTTGTGTTGGAGCTGGGTAAAATCTTGAGCAAAAAAGGCAACTTTTGGCAACATTGCAAACATGAGTTGTTTTGATTTGCCAAGCTGCTTTTTTATCGGGAGAGAACAGGGGGGGGAAAAAATAAACCCCAACAACCCAACTTCTTTTGTTTCAGCATTTTCCAAATGAAAGGCTTTGAGATTTTTCTCTCTTCATTTTGAGTGATCTCTGGGCATTAACTTTTGTCAAGGACCGGAGAGTCGGAGTGAAACGTTTGTTTCAGTCGACCCCAAATGAATATTTATTTATTTTTGGGGGGGTGGAGGGTGGGAAACCTTTTTTTTTTTCAGGGTTGCCAGCGAACCGAAAAATCGGTTATTCACCCGGCTCTGCACACCGCGTGCTGACAGAAACTTCAGAGCACCCCGGCGACTGTTGATGTGGCGCAGCTGCCGCTGAGCCCCCCGCTCCTACTTAAATTACCACGCTCCTCGGGGAGCGAGTAAACCGTCGGTAAGCGCCTGGTTCTTCCTCCCTCTGGATCGACGAGGAGGCAGCGTTTCACGAAGCGGGTTTCTGGCTTCATCCTGGGCTGGGTGGCAGGCAGGGGCTCTGCCGGCCGACACGCGGCCGCGGGGACCCGTTTGACGCAGAAGGCGCACGATAACCTCCGTGGAGTTGGGTCTGCGTAACCCTCCGTGGGGATGGGGCTGCGTAACCCTCCGTGGGGATGGGGCTGCGTAGTGTCCGTGGAGGTGGGGCTGCGTGTTAGGAGAAGGGGTGGCGTTAGGAGCTCTTTCGAAGCAGCTCTCCTTACTCTGGGTGATGGATTACGTATAACGTGAAGCCGTTGATCTAAAACACGTTGTTTTAACCCATTTTGGCAGAGCGTGTTTTCCCTGGGTGAAGGCACAGAGCGTTCTGGAACAACAGGGCCAAATTGCCTCTTTGACTGAAGCTGATGGCAAAAAGTTGGGATTAATTCCTGCAGACCAGATGCCATAACCAGGAATCATTGGTCCTGCTCGCCGGGTGCCGAGTGCGAGTCTGCTGGCGGGACGAGAGCCGGGCCAAAAAGTTTTGTTCCTGCTGTTTATCTTAAATCTGAGTTTCAGCTTAGAAGCTTGATGCCTCTGAGCCTGGAGGCCTCTGTAGCGTTTGGAGCAGCACAAGACGACGGGGCTCGGTGTGCGAAGCGCTCCCGAGGCTCCGGTTTTCCCTCTGTGCCGCCGTCCCGCCGAAAGCGTGCCCACCAGCCGGGCTGCGTCGCAGCACCCAGCCAAAACATGGGAAGCTGGGCTCGCATCCTGGGCAAGCAGGGCCAGGAAGGCACCGGCTAGGCCGGGATTGCCTGGAAAGGGGCGTTCTTTCTTTACTTCTTTATTTATTTGATCCTCACCTTTGGAGAGTGCTGACCCTGGCTCGGGTTGAGGCGTGAAATGAAGTGAGTGGGAGCCCGGCGGATTCGCTACCCACCAGGAGCAGCGTGTGGACTGCAGAAAGGTCGGGGTTTTCCTCCCATCCCTCCCGAGGACACGGCAACTCCTGTGCCCTTGGAGCCCTTCCCCAGTCTCACCCTCTTCCTCCTCTGTGCCTCCGCTCCCTGCAGGGACCTGTTTTCCAGCTGGGTTTGATCACTGGGTGCCAACTCCTGCCTGGAAGGGAGTAACCGTGCCGGGAGGAAGGTCGTGGGAGGGGAGGGAGGCAGGAATAAGAGTTTCTGGCAGGAGGGAGCAAGCTGGGACTTGCTGCCTTTCCGAGCTCATCCTCAGGGCCCCGTCAGAGAGCTGTCCCTCCTGCCTGGCACGTTTCTCCCCGCCATCTCCCCGACTCCTTTGCCTGGGATGACACAGTCCCGGGTCGTCTCTGCTTTCGGGCGTGGGACTTCAAACTGGTCGAACCGATTCAGCGCGGGTGATTCACTGGGTGCGTTTCGGCCCTTGCTTTGTTCCCGTGGCGCCCGTCAGCAGCCCGTCGCTCTCACGGACGTGCCAGGTGTCGTTCCGTCTTGCTGCCCATCCCCAGAGCCCCCGCCGTGCGGCGGGCGCTGCCCTGTCCCGCGGCAGGGTGCGCAAATCATAGAATCATAGAATGGTTAGAGTTGGAAGGGACCTTAAAGATCATCTAGTTCCAACCCCCCTGCCATGGGCAGGGACACCTTCCACTAGACCAGGTTGCTCCAAGCCTCATCCAGCCTGGCCTTGGACACTTCCAGGGATGGGGCATCCACAGCTTCTCTGGGCAACCTGTGCCAGTGCCTCCCCACCCTCTCCGGGAAGAACTTCTTCCTGATATCCAATCTAAACCTCCCTGATTTCAATTTGTACCCATTACCCCTTGTCCTATCACTACAGGCTCTTGTAAAAAGTCCTCTCTCTGCAAGTTATCCCGGGGGTCCTGCTGATTCCTGACCCGCTGAGTCGAGGCTTTTCGATAACAGTTGGAGTGGCAGAGGTGATCAGGTGAATTGGGGTTTTGTTTTTTGGTTGCATTAGGGTTATCACTTCGCTTGGACAAACACCACCATCCAGAACGAGGTTGGTAGTAATTAGCAGTGGGACTGGCGAGGCCGCGCGGTGTTTGCGGACTAATCTGTAGCGCAGGAGGCGATGGCCGGGGCGTTTTGGAGTCTGCCGAGAGCTGCTTCTGCTTCGTGTTTGAGGCTGTTGCCAAGCCGGGGGGGCGTGCAATCGGGGGCGGCCTTGCTGCCAGCAGCGCTCCTGCCAGAGCTCTCGCCTGCGTCTGTCAACGAGCAAACTGCAAGCTCAGCTCTTCCCCGCCTCCCCTGCCCTACTACTTCCCTGAACCCTTTGCCTCGGCAAGGTGGGAGCAAGCTGGCTCCCAGAGCAGCAAAATCCAGTTTTCCCTTCCCGGCAGCTGTGAGTCAGTTCCTCAGCGAGAGGAACGGGTCTGAGGGACCGTGACCGTGACGCTGTTGGAGCGTGGCCAGCGCGGGCCTGTGCTGACGCTGTGCCCTGGGCTTTGCTTTCGCCCCGTTTGACAGCATCGGAGGCAGGAGATGGAGAAGCTGCTGCTTGTGGAGGCTACTAGGATCCACAGGAAAGCCCCGAAGGCTTTTTGTGGTCCTGGAATCGGGCTGCTCCTGTCCTGACCTCCAAGCCCCTCGCTGGATGAAAGCACCACAGCCAGGGTCAGGTCTTGCTGCTGAAGCTGGATCGACTCTGGACTGCGCTGGCCGGCCCCTGTGCGGGTTTTGGGTATCGCTGCTGCTTCCGTTTCTACGTGTTTCCTCCTGGGGGAGATGATGTGGGTCCAGACTCCACTCTTGCTTTCATCTGGTGAGAGCTGAGGTCTGGCAGCTCCACTCGCTGGACCTTCCTTAAACCCTGGTGTAGCCTCAAGCTGTGTCCTTGCAGCTGGATTGTCAGATGCCCATGCCTGCAGCCTGGAGGGAAGCGGGATGTTCCCATGCGCTCGCACCAGGTGGTCTCCCGCTTTAAAAATGGAGTTACAGGTGTTCTCCAAATTCTGCTCTGTTCTACTCTGCTCTTGTGAGACCCCACCTGGAGTGCTGCGTCCAGCTGTGGCGCCCTCAACATCAGAAGGATATAGACGGGTTGGAGCGAGTCCCGAGGGGGGCACGAAGATGCTCCGAGGGCTGGAGCCCCTCTGCCATGGGGACAGGCTGAGAGAATTGGGCTTGTTCAGCCTGGAGAAGAGAAGGCTCCGGGGAGACCTTATAGCACCTTCCAGTGCCTGAAGGGGCTACAAGGAAGCTGGGGGGGACTTTTTACAAGGGCCTGTAGTGACAGGACAAGGGGGAACGGGGTTAAATTGAAAGTGGGGAGGTTTAGATTGGGTATCAGGAAGAAGTTCTTCCCGGAGAGGGTGGTGAGGCACTGGGACAGGTTGCCCAGAGAAGCTGTGGATGCCCCATCCCTGGAAGTGTTCAAGGCCAGGCTGGATGAGGCTTGGAGCAACCTGGTCTAGTGGAAGGTGTCCCTGCCCATGGCAGGGGGGGGGGAGGAGATGGGGTTTTAAGGTCCCTTCCAACCCAAACCAGTCTGTGATTCTGTGAATCGAAGAAAGGTGCTCCTTGGCCCTGAAATTATCATCAACTTGTCTGTCTTCTCTCTCTGGGGGCAGCTGTCAGGGGCTGAAGTGGCCCTCAGTCCCTCACAGCCCTTTCCCTGACTCGCCCTCAGCCCTGGGGAGGGAGGGCTGTGCTTAAACATGGCTGTCCCGAAATCCATCACCCCGCACGCTGGTGTTCTGAGCCGGCTCCCTGGCCTCGCTTGATGACGCTGCTGTGCCTGTAGGATCGAGGAGGAACCCTGCAATCCAACGGACGTTAGCCCCTGGCCGGCCTGCGGCGGGAAGGAGGCAGCGGTAGGCCTGAGGCGGGAGCGGAGGGAAGGGGGGTCGGTCGGTCACTCCGTGCCTCTCCCCGCGGCGGGTGGGAGCGGGCAGCGGGAGC
>NW_010228249.1:0-8876 GCF_000690775.1 Eurypyga helias
CTGACCTCTGCTGGTCAGGGAAGGGCCCGTCCCGCTCCTCCCGGGACGGGGAAAGGCTGTGAGACCCCCGGTGCGGTTCTGCAGAATTCCGGCTGCTTGCCTCAGCCCTTCCTGCTTTCCAGGGGAGTACCGTGTTGGGCACTCAGATAGCTTCGTGGTGCCTCCATGGGCATCCAGCAGCGCCGGTGGTTGCTTTTCCATGGACTAAGTATTCCAGATGCATGACTTATCAGGACTCATCCTCCATGAGGTATTGGCTTTCTGTTGCAGAGTTTTGTCCAACTGTAAACGTTGGGCTGAAATTTTGCAACTGTGAACCTCCCCTCGACTGGGACCATTTTTACTCCCAGAATTCTCGCTCTGAGGAAAACTGGTTTGAGTGTATTCAAAGAAAATTTTGCTGTGGCTGAAATGGTCTCTGGAAAGGTTGAAACTCTAGAAGCTCCTCAAAGTCAGGAAGAACGTGGCTTGAATTTTTGCAGCAATGGCAACAATGTTTTGCATGAAGCCTGTGACTTTTTGGCCAAGCTGTAGGCCTCAGCCCCACGGTTTGCACTTGCTGGTAGCTCTTCACGTCTCTCAGCACCTCTTCTAATGCAGGTTTTGCCCACTACCGTGCATAGTCTAGGCTGAAGCTCTGCAGGCTTTTCATCTTGGGCTTAAACCTGGCTTCCCTGGGTGATGTCAGGTCTCGGTATCCCACCTTGGGAGCCAGGCGACAAAATTAATGTCTGGTTACAGAAATTGAATAGATGAGGGAGTAAGGCTGAAGGCAAGTGAAGAGTGACAACATGGAAGGGTCACGCTGGGAAGGAACAGTGTGTGCTCACATCCCTTCCCTCCCAGGGCCAGAGCCAGAACCAGGACCCCCCACACTCCCACTCCCATGGTCAGCCCTGGGCAAAGCATCGCTGGGAAGTGCCTCTCTTCCAGAACCCGTTCTACAGCAAGCAGCAGAGGATGAACAATTGTCTCTAGAGATGTGGGCTGGCCTAGTTTCTGTGAAAATGCTATACACACCAAACACAGTTTACAGCATGGAGACAGGTTGTGATAACCAGAGCTGCTGACCAGTACTGCAGCAGCTCATGTGGCAGAGGCTGGGGCCACAAGACTTTTGTTACCTCCCCTGGCAGTATGTGACAGTAATGCCATGCTGCATAGTGGTATTTCTACACACCCTTTTTTTTTTTCCCCCAGTTTGTTTCCCAGAACCCTGTGAACTTTTACACATGGACTTACATTAGAGGAGCATGTAAAATACCCAAAAAACTGAAATGACCCCATGGGACCTTGATGACTTCTTCCCAAATCATACCTTGACACGGGATAGAGCCCTCAGTGACTGATCACATAGAGTTTCCCCACAAGGCATCTGCCCAGTTGAGCTCAGCTCTGGGATCACTCTGGAAAAACAGATTTTTCCTTGTCTCTGCCATAGAGTCAAATCACTTTAGATTAACATCTTCCAGATGGTCTGATTTTCAGTGCCTGGCTTGAGACTTTCAGACCCAACTGGAAAAATGGCTGAGTATTCACATCTGTATTGACATGGCTGCTGCTTTTAGCACTGTGTGAACCTGAACATGGGCACAAAACACATCCTTAGTGCCTCAAAACTGGTACTCCACTGGGTCAATGTCATTCCAGCTTGTAAGTGTTACACCTGCAACCATTTTCCTCTTTCAACACTCAGAAAAGGCACTTCATTTCTGCAAGCCGAGAAGGATTATGGAGCTGTAAAATGACAATATCTTTGTGCTTTCTTTAAGAATGGAGATCCAGCAAAGATATCAGCTTGGCTTTTAGTTCTGCTGCAATATATTACATATTTGAGATCAATGAAAAATAATCTGTGATAAGATTTCAGTTGAGACCAACAAAGGAAAGCAAAGTTTGTCCTGACCTCCTTTAGCATAAAAGAATCCACAGCCCTTTTTATGTGGTAAACAGAGTGAATAGCCCAAAATATACATAAGATATATGTACTGAGTTCATATTTAAGAAAAGGGTAATGTAATGAGAATTGCCCATACATAGAGATCAAAGTTAATATATTGGACAAAAGGATAAAGGAAATGATCCCTATCTTGTGTTCAGCCAAGCCACTAGATTCAAGTGCGCTATTGTGTCAGTAGTGCTTGATTTGAAAGACTTCATTATTAAGAAGTTAATGCTCAACAGCAGTAGATACTGGTACAACGAATCATGCTCCTTTCCAAAGTCTACATCCCCCAAAGCTTCTGTAAGTTACTTGTATTCCTAAATTATCCTTTAGGGACTTAAACAAAGCCAGTGAATCAAAACCAGACCACAACCAAACTCACAAGAAGAATTTATTTATAGATTCAAATAAGCACCTTCCTGTACAGTAGTGGTGTGCAGTGTGCACTCGCCTGTATGGGTTGCAGTGTGCAATGTCTGCTCAAGAAAGGTATATACTAGAAGACTGTAAAGGATCGACTGATTGTATACTCCCAAACAGACAATCTGGCTGAATCTTTTTTTCTGTAAAGGCTCCTAGACTTCAAAAGATGGATATGTTTTCATTGTGCAAAATACTTAAACCAACATCATGAGGAATTTGTGCTTGCCTTCTGTTGATTGCAGAACGTAAGAGCTCATTGTTCTGTAGGGCCTATACAAAACCATATATTCAAGAACTTCTCTTCTGCGGGAGCCCAGTTACCATGTTTGCATATACTGATCCACACACTGTTCACCTGCATGTCTCAAAAATTCGATTAGTTAATATTCGCACAAAATTATAACCCATTCAATGTCATCATATGTCTGACATGCTCTGTGTGAATCTCTGCCTTCCGTGTTGAAAATGTAACTGATCATGTTCTTCAAACATGGCACTTAAGTTCTAAGTAAGGAACCAGAACTGAGTCCTTGATATTATTTAGACCATAAGATGGGTGTGTAGAGAGAAAACTTTATAATATTTTACTGCATATGGATAATTTTAAGAGTCATTTGAGGATTATGTGTGACATGATTCCCAGCAATTAAATACCCCTGAGAGAAGGTTATAATTAATCATCAACTTTTGAGTTACCACCCAGCAAGATTTTTATTTTTCCCTGCTGAGAGACTTAAGGGAGAAAATCAACAGAGCTTGAAAAAACTATGTCCAGGCATACTTGCTTAATTTGGCTTTGAATTTGCTCATTCTTCAAAAACTGAACATCTGGATTCTCTTTTAATCAGAGAGAGCATGTTTTATTCCCTTGACTTTTCGGTAAAAAAAAATGAATGTATTGTAGTCCCCCATATGATGAGGATACACTGTAACGGTTAGCAGGAACAGAACGTGACATCATACTGCTAGTGATACGCCTGTGTGCGCACACGTGTGTGATGCTCACCATAGCAGTGATTTTCCCAAAAGGTTTGAAACCACACACAAGCCCCCTACCCCCATCATGGGCAGCCAGGACTGCAGCACCTGCTTAGAACCTTGACAGACATCTCAACCCAGCCAGGGACTTGCAGGTGGGAAGAGTGATTTATACAGATGAGAAAGAGTTCTTCTCTTTAGTGATATTCAAAAGAGTTTAAAGATCAGAGGTGATCAAGACTTTTCTTCCTGAGATGACAGCCTGTGCTCCATTCCTATCCAAACACTCATCAGGTTTGGCCCCCTTAATTTCATCCCCATGGTTTGAAGCCATAACATCTCCATTGCCACCTAATCAGTCATAGCCACATTTAAGAAGAAAGGGAAATAAATGTAGCTGCCTCTTGTGATCCAGCTGGAGCAGTGGCTCCTGGTAAGAAGAAACAGAGCAAATTCAGGATCTTTTGTTTCACATTATCATCTCCAGTGTCAGATTGGGGAGCTGCTGCTTCTCACTTTCACATGAGGGTGGAGCACAGCTTGCCCAGACCACACACTCTAAATCAACAGCATCATTGCGGTGAGGAAAGCAAACCGTGATACAAGGGCCCTCTGTGCATCAGACAGTCAATCTGCAGATAAGGGTTTGGGGCTTGGTTTTTAAGGAGTTTTATTAAATCCATATTAAAATGCAGTAAAAAGGACATTAAATATTTGCTGTTTAATCAACATGGTGGGAACTGGATTTCATCAAAAAATCCTCTCACTCATTACTTTCTCAGAGAATCTAAGTAAACTGTAATAGCAGGTAAGGTAGCTAGCCTGAAATAGAGCTTACAGGATTTTGTGGAACAGCACTTGGGAGATGTAGCTGTCTTATGATCAGTAAAGCCTGTAGGAAAATACTTTAAATAGGGCTGGTTTGATTTTATGCTACATGCATAAAATTGCTGAACAATGTGAAACAACCATTGAGGAACAGAGTTGCTGGGGCTTATTAATGAGTAAGAGATGATGATTACCCACATTGGACAGGATCTTTTATGGTGCAGGAGAACAAGAACACCACGCTGCTGTCAAAACACCACTGGTTTCTGCTGACTTCCTCTATCTGGGAGTTGCCCCGCTCTGTGCCGCAGAGCCTGGGGAGGTATCTTCCAACAGTTGTTCCTTCCCAGTGCCCAGGACGCTGTGGCAGCAGGCCTCACGGCTGTGCTGGCAGCACCTGCCCTACTGGCATGGGCAGTGGGACACCTGGGTTGGAGAGGGGACGAGGGGGGAGAGAGAAATAGAAAAGTTGGGTTGGTCTGCGAAAGGCTGGAAATCACCCAACAACCTCCCTGTCAGGCTGTGGTTGCCATGGACTCGGCTCTGCCATGCTGCTCCTGCTTGGTTTTGATTTTATTATTTTATACCTTTTAAATCCTGGATTTCACAGACTCATGTTTTTTTGCGTGCAATTTAGGTTTCATACACAAGCATGAGCACACGCATGACCTGCCTCGCTTCTTCCGCATGGGTCATTCATGAGAAACAGGTGATCGAGATATGGCCTACCCAGCCCAAGGAGGGTGAAGCCTGCAAGTGGCTGTGGGGAGGAGGGAATTTCCTCCTCCGGGACACCTGAGTTTCCCCAACCAAAGTGACTCTCTCTGAAGCAAGCTGGCTTTCCAAATGCACGCTGACAAAAAGAGCTGCTGATATAAACAGAGGCTACACTGTCACCCTCTGCCAGATGTCGAATGCAAAGCTCTTGTGATGGTCACAGGAAATCTCTGCCTCCTATTCCTTTTTTTCCATGCAAAACTTGGTTATTGAAGGAGGCAGGGAAGGAGTGCAGTCAATACAGGCATAATTAAATATATTTGCTAACAATCTTGAAATTCTGGCACTTGGAATAGTCCTGAGAGTAAAGACTTAGCCTTATTGGATTTAGGATGTAGTAACATTTTAAATGGGTGCATGCTTTCAGGGGTAAACTGCTGTAAATAAGTTACATGAGGTTATATCAGTTGAGGTTCAGTTCTAAATTTTACTCTTCCAGGTTTTGCCAAATAATAAAATCAGGTGAAGTCTTGAATGCTGATAAAAATGATTGTGAGACCAAACAAGAAAGGACACTATTGGTTTTGCAGCCTTGTCAAAACCCTGAGTTGTCAGATTTTAGTCGTACAGTGAGTCTTGAGTTATTCACAATGGCAACTCAGAGCCTGAATCTATTTTTAAATGGTCATATTTCAATCTTCACTCTGCTTTTAAATCAAAGAAGAGACTTAACCTATTTCCGGATATTTCTCTGATTAGTTTCTCAGCAACAACATCTAACTGTATTCACACAGCTGTCAGAAGGGGCTTGCTTAATAAAATGTAGCCTTTGTCAAGGGGGAAGAAAAGAAAATTTTATTAGTTTGTTGACCAGGGCATTTCTACAGATCAAGTCTGCTTCTCTGGTTTATGTCGTTCCTCATATCCAACTCTTGTCACTGTACCATTTGTCTAGTTTAATTTCTCTGAGTATCTGAAGTGATTATGGAGAGATATTAAACTGGAAGTATATATGAAAGACCTTACTAAACAGTGTTCCTGCATTATCTAAAACAGATGTAGTACTGTAAAACAAAAAAAGCATTTATTAAGCCTCCAAGGCTGTCTTCGTCCATCTGTGTATATTGGCAGGTTGCATGAAGACCTTTTTGTTATTTATAAATAGAGCCATGCTCAAAATATAACGGCACATCCAAACAGTCTATAATTTAGGAAGGGTTAAAATCCTGGGTCTTCATAGCAATCTTGCAGCTAAAGCCTGTCCTATTATCAGAAGTTCTACTGCTCCCTTTCTCTGGTTCTTGTTCTTTTTTTCACAAGCTAGCCTCCAGTTAACCCTGACTTTTTCATTCATGTCATCACCCTCTTGCACGTGTTATACCAGACAAATTTAGACATCCTCATCAGCCTATGAAATATATATGATCAAAGGCCCCTAAGGCTATTCTGATAGCCTTTACCTCCTCAGCACAAGATTGGCCTTACATCGGTTTTTGCCTTTAATATACAATGTACTGGTCATTACGCCTTGGCTTCAGCAATTACCTTGTAAATGCAGGGTAAGAAGCATCAAATGCTGTCTCTTTCTTGGGTGCCCAATACCTCCAGAATACCAAAAGATCTTCTGTGAAATCACCATTTGCAAAACAAAACCCCTCTGGGTGAACCCTGCACCTAAGTACTTTTGCATGGGCTGGATGCTCTGGATGCAGGTCTATTACCTCTGGTAAGTCCAAAAGCAGCTACACAGAAGTCCACATAAAACCACACTGAAACCACATCCAAAGACTTAGAGCATCCAGCAGGTCTGTGAGTGCTTGTCTGCTTGTCCTGTGCAGCACAAGGACTGGATGGCTGCATTCAGGTTCCCACGCTGACCTGCTCCCAGCCTGCAACCGCTGCACCAGCTCCACTCACACCACCGCTCCAGGCCCCCACTGCCCGAGGAAGACATGCCATTTGTATGCGGAGGTCTCAAAACAGGGATGTAAGGGCCCAGTGTAGGGACCAGGTAAGACTTTTTACAAGTTTTCAGAAGCTATAACATTAAAACAGATGCAGTCCAGTTCAGCCAAGATCTCCTATAGTTGCAGATGAAACTATTTTTTCCATTTTCTGAGTGATTTGTAAAAATTAAGCCCTTAACCCCATGATCTAGTTAAAGCACCATGTTCAGTGATTGTGAGTTGCCTGCAATGAAACCCTTTCTCTGTGGTAAATGCAAGGGGGCTTCTCCCTGTCCCACCACGAAGTGCAGCAACCTCGGCTCCCTGCACCCTTTCAGGAGGATGCGAGCACGTACATGCATCCTCCCCATCGAGAAGCGGAAACTCACAATTCTGTGGTAATACCTTTGTGTCTTGAAGCCTGAAAGACTTCTTCTTTAAAAAGTAGAAAATTTCTGTTTATAAAATACTGCGCAAGGCAGCCACTAGCCTGATTTTAGTATGTGGATTGTGACAGCATGGAGCTCTGTAGGAAAAAAAAGTGCAAAACCAAAATGGTAGTCCTTCCTGTTCCTAGTGTAGTAGCACGGACATTCCTGGATCCCTTAAGATAGATATTGAAACAATGTTGAAGAGCATCACTCCCTTTCTAACTTGATATCAGGGCATTGCCATGATTTGGAGACCCATTCTCTGTTAATTTTTTAATTACTTAGTCATCTTTTAATGGCAAAGCAGAGGCTCCACAGTTGTCTCTGTACTCATCAACAAGAGCAGAGGAGATTGGTGCCTGCGTGTGGCTCAGGGATGAGTACTGCGTGGGAAGGGAAAGGCTTGAATAACAAAATGGCATTTTCATCAGAAACCCCTGATTTTTATCTTTAGACCTCCAGCTAAAGCCACTTGAGTTTCACCATAGTCAGAGAGCAGATCATGACACTGTGCCATTTAAATACTCCCGGAGTAAAAAAGCCGCAGTGAAGCTTTCTCAACAACTGGCATTTAACAGCTGGCAGTGGACAGGCAGCGTGACTTAATGGTGGTGGCGGGACATGCCTCTGCTTAACACAAAACAGCACAGGCAATCCTTACCCTGAGGAACCACTGCTGTTAATGACCCAATTTATTAAACTGGTGAAGCTGCTCACACACGTCAACAGTCCCTGCTGGTGGGAAGGGGTTTGGCTCTGGCACTTCTTAATATGGATATAACTCATGAGCTTCTTTTAGTATCTGATGCCAGCCGCCCTAAAAACTTATCTAGTGTTGATGAAAAATGAGGTTTTTATCACTGCCAAGCTTAGGAAATGTTCTGTGCTTTACAGTGACTGTATTTTCTTAAACGCTATCAGGAAATGTCTGAGAATCTCACATCTGTGTGTTGCTTCTTGTCCAATGCATGTCCAAATCAAACCAAGTGCTGGTTACAGTTACCCGGACTTTTCAACTGTACATTTCTCTGACTGAGATAGTCTGATGAGAAACTGCTCAGTTCCACACAGACAAGTCACTAATGTTTTCTGGAAGGTTTTTCTAATTAATGCTTGGCTTACGTTATTTCTTTGTGGTGTATGTGTGCATGCTAGAAAATAAGGGGCAGATGTGCTCATTAAAATAAGGGCACGGAATAACATTCTCTAAATCTGATTTTAATGCTGCAGGATTAAAATAAAGACTTTCTTGTACCTCAGGACCTCAGTCCTTGCATGACGGAGGCTTTCAATGACCTCTCCAATGGCCAGGTCCTCAAGCCATTGTTCATTCCCTTCTTCCTCAACTCTGCTGTTAGTCATACTCCCTTCTACAAAAGGTGACCAGTCTCCATTACTTTTCTCTCCACCTATTCATCTCTAATCTCCATCTGTCATTACAACAGCCTTTGCTGGGGTGTCTACACGGAGGATTTTTGAGACTTTGGACTCTTTATCAAGCCACTCTGCACCTTTCCTCTGGTAACTTGAATCACAGAATCATAGAAAGGTTTGGGTTGGAAGGGGCCTTAAAGACCATCTAGTTCCAACCCCTCTGCCATGGGCAGG
>NW_010228249.1:9175-9763 GCF_000690775.1 Eurypyga helias
CTAGCCCAAGTCTCTCAGCCTGTCCCCATAGCAGAGGTGCTCCAGCCCTCGGAGCATCTTCGTGGCCTCCTCTGGGCTCACTTCAACCAGTTGATAGCCTCCATAACTTGATCTACCTATAGCTCCAAACCTCTTCTCAGTCCCAGTTCCCAAAGTTGTCTCACTGCTCCTGATCTTTTTCCCTCTATCCTGTTCCTTCTTTATTTTCTTTTTTTTTTTTTCCCTGACTTCCTCTAGGAAAAGCTTTGCTGGCATCTTCATGTGAAGATAGCGAAATCATAATCTCCTGCAGAGTCATCAATGAATAGAGTTGTAACACGTGGCAAAATACCTTCTTCCACTAAAGCAAATAAAAGTTCACCTTTCATCTTCTTAACACTTTCCAGTAATTTCATTACACCCTTAGACAGCCTCCTTTAATATCTGACCATGTAGCACTTACAAAGTTTTCCAATTCCCCCATATTCCTTCCTACTGCAATGTAAGGTGATTTCTTCGTGTCCCTCTTCCAGCTGCCCAGGGATTTAGTTGATGATCACACTTCTGCCTACCACTCTGGAAGGGTGTTATCAGGAGTGTCCGCTCTTC
>NW_010228249.1:9796-11671 GCF_000690775.1 Eurypyga helias
AAACCCAACTCTACTGCCAGCAAGTTATGTTTTCCAGACCTGCTGTCATTCTGTTCTCTTTTCTCTGGTCTCCTTAAAATGTATTTATATTTAAAAACATGAGGCATTAAAATTAAACTTCCTAAGATGCTTCTCAGAACTGAGCAGAGTCTTGTTATCTAGCCTTACATATCGCTCTCCTGGTTTTGTTCCTCTCATCTTCCCTCTCTTCCCATTTTTTGCTACTAATGGTGCTACTGCTGTAACTTTTGCCCTGGTGCATGGTGTTTACTGACAGATCCAAAGCTACAAGAATGCATGAGATGGCTTCTTATACCTTGTTGAGAGGATGAGAAAATATACATGATTCTCCTGGTACTGCAGACTTTCCCTGTGAAAAGAGCAACATTTTCCAAGGTTACCCCAAAGCTACAGTTATGCCCGTGGCCTATAAATCTGATTTATGAACTTACTGACCATCTCAATTCTCGTTACTCTAAGTGCAAAACAAAACAAACCCCACTGGACACAGTCTTCTCCTCCCCTCAGCATTATTCATAAATGAGGTTGTCTGAAGGGACGTATTAAATCACTGCCTGTCATGGATTCCCTCCTATATGGTTAGTACCTCCAAACTCCAGTGCTGCTCCTTGAATCTTGCCTTTCTTCTATCATCATTTAAACAACTGACAGTTCTAATTATTGTACTCATAGGCAAGGACTTAATTAACCTAATCAGCCTGCCATGGAGCTGACAGGTATGCTTTTCTGTCAGAGTTAGGTCAAAACATGTAATCTGCAATGAATAGGAGCTCTTTTTCAGCTGCTCTGGCAGTGGTTCAGTGCATCTATGCCTCTCCTCAGGCCACTGAGTCGTATGACCTTGCAGTTCACAATGAAGAGTGACAATTTTAAAGTGCATGTCAAAAAGCTAGTCTTCTCTGACCCAGTTTCCAGACACAACATGATGGATAAATGCCAGCGAAGCAGCAGCCTGTGTTATCAAACAGCAACAGGGCCAAAGCAGAGGGGGGCATTACTTCAGTGCTGCCCATAAAATATCGCTGCCAGCACGGAGAGAGCTTTGTCAGGGTACGATTAGGAGGCACAAGGAGAGACCACACAGGGACACAGTCCTAAGCACTCCTGGGCCCTTCAGGCACACAAGTCCTTCTGCAGGCCATGGCTGCTGTGTACTGTCAGGACCAGGTTGCTACCTGGTGTACTCCCTTGCTGCTCCGCAGTCACAAGGTCAGGGAGGGGAATGATGGCTGGAGAAAACTGTGACAAACAGTTTGCATGTGCTCCTCTCCCCAGCCTTCTCTGAAGCTGGAGCTGCTGCATGCCAGAGTCAGAAGCCCAGAGTGATTCTTATTAACTTGCTGGCTTACCCTGGTCTAAAAATAACACAACATACTACACATCCTGACAAAGCCTTATGAATAACACAGCTGATCTAAAATTAACCCAGCTAGGCAGTTACCTATAAATCAAAATATATAAAAAAGAAGTTATATAAATAGACCCTTTATTGCTTGCCTTTTTTTTTTCAGTTACTTGATTTCTGTGAGTTCTTCACTACTTTATTTCTAAAGGAGTTTCAATACATCAAGAAAAGCTAGATTTCCTGTCAAACTTTTTGTATCCAAGAACAATTCAGTTGTTCCCACCAAGTCCATAAATAGCAAAACATATGATTTGCATAATTTCTCCCTTTTCAAAAAGGAGAGTTGAAATCCAAGCTTGCAGATCAGTATTAATGACTTATACCAAAAGACTAACTCACGGATCATGCAACCGCCAAGGCTGACCCTGTGTGTCCTGTTGTTCTCTGCTGGCTGCTGTGTTCAGTCTGAAAAACCGAAAAGGGGTTTGACTGGAAAAGGGGAAACATAA
>NW_010228250.1:0-3722 GCF_000690775.1 Eurypyga helias
GCACTCGGCCCCGGGTCGGTTGTGTAGGCCCTGCTCTTGGCAGGCGTTGGTCACAATGGGGCGGTTTTCCCCCTCAGGCATGTCGTCCCTTAAGATCGAGTGCGTCGCCAACGAGGGCTACCGGATCGGAGAGTCGCCGGTCTGGGACGAGAAGGAGAGCGCGCTCCTGTGCGTGGACATCACGGGCAGGAAGGTGTGCCGCTGGAGCGCCATCACCAAGGAGGTGCAGGCCATCCCTGTGGGTAAGGAACGGCCCATGGCACCGTCATGAAGGCGGTTGTGGGGGACAGATGGTCTCCGTGTGTTAAGCTGACCGGCCGTCAGCCAAAGCGTCAAAGGTTAACTCTTAAAATAATACTGCAGACGAGATCTTTTTCTGTGAGTTAACCTGTTTTGACCGTGCCATGTTTTCTGCTGTGTTTTTCTGTGCACGTTGGTAATTTGGTAAGAAAACTCAAGGTTTGGTAACAAGAGGTGCGCCTCCTGGCTTATCAAAAGCAAGAGGGTGTGTGCTCATTAGTACCTTTGCAGCATCCTTGTAAGGTGAGAATTGTTTTGGTAAATCAGCAGATGTTCAAAAATCTTGTCATTTTTGTGACCTTTGCTCATTATAATACTAAAAATCACGCCCCTAGGTCAGAAAGACCCTCGTCCAGGTGAAGGCCCTTCCCCTGAGCACGCATGATAGTAGAACTAATGTGTCAGCAGTATTAAAATTGTATGTAAGTCACTAACCACTCGTCGTAAAGGGAGTGGACTGGGAAAATTACTAATCCTGAAAGTTTTGTGTATAAATATAGCAAGAAGAACTCTGTCCAGCGCGCATGCTAGGAGGAGATATCTCCCATGCACCTAGCGCTGCAATGAACCAATGTCAGCTTCTAAACTATCATTTGGTTTAGAGAGTGGTGCTCTAGGCTGCAGTTTTGGGTAGCAGCAGGCATTATGCTCTCTGACTTGGAACTGCCTGTCTGCCGAGCCCTCTGGAGACCTTTCCCTGAAACTCGGCTGTCCTAGGCCAAGGAAGACGGTGGGCTTGTGCTGTGCATAGGCACCAGAGACTGCCCAGGCTTGGTGCAGAGGACTCTTCTTGTGGTTTTGTGCTATTTGGTTATGGTTGATCTACTTCTCTTTCCTGTAAGTCGTTCGCTACTCACTCTCTTTTGTTCCCTCTTTGTCCCAGAGGTCAAATTCTGCTGTTGGTATTTGTGGGTTTTTTATTACTAATTTGAATGAGCAATGCCCGTAACATTATTGGAAGAAAATGTCCCATAATGATTTAAGGAGATGCTGTGCTGGTTTTAATTGAGATATAGTTAGTTTTCCTCACAGTAGCTAGTATGAGGCTGATGTAATGAAATGTAACAAAAATAATGGAAAATAAAGGAAATTATACAGCTGCTCATCACAGGCCAGCCAACCGAGAGCCAGATCCACGGAGAGAGAGAGACACCCCCATGGCCCAACCTCCAACTTACATACTGAGTGTGATGGTTTATGGCATGAAATGTCCCTTTGCTCAGGTTGGTCAGCTGTCCTGTGTGCCCTCTCAGACTCTTGTAGAGAAGAAGCTGGGAACACAGGGGCAGTATGAGAAACTGGAAAAAAAATCCTTCAGTTGACATAGACATTCCTTAACAACAGCTAAAAACATTAGTATGCTATCAATATTATTCTCAGCAGAGCCAAAACACAGCCCCATAGTAGCTAGTCTAAGGAAAACTAGCTCTATCCCAATTAAAACCAGCACAAGATTACATTTTTTTTAAGGTAACTGTGTCATCATCTCAGATAAATATTCATTCCAGAAAGGAAGAGATGTGCTAACTCCCATAAAGAGTTGCAGATTTGCTTCTGGATGTGATAACATAAATATTTGTCTGTCTGCTCCTTAAATGGTTTAAGTACTGGGATTTATTACTTTCTCATGTTCAGTCACACTTAGTGAAAATCACTTACTTTTGCCCACACATGAGCTGTTCACATTATTCACAGTAAATTGATCTGGACTTGTCTGCCTTTCAAATTGCTGTAGTTACCAGTGGTAAGAGGAGAGAAGGCCTGACACTAATTTCAGAAACATTGCTTCCCAAACATATTTGCTCTTACCTTAGCTGGAGGAGCGTGCTTCTCCCTGCCTCCTCCCCTAACTCGGACCCTACTCTCAAAGGTGTAATTTTTCACATATGGCCTTTCTGGAGATGTAGAAGGTACAGTAGCTACTTTTTTTTTTTTTTTTTTTTAACTTCTGTTTCCTCTGTGTAGCAATACTTACAATTAATAGCTGGGCCTTTGGGAATACTGTGGTTAAAAGACCAACAAAACCCCAAACACCCAAGAAGTGCCATGTGATTGAAATAGTGAGTTGATGTCCAAAGTGGAAACTCAGAAAGAAATTACTCATTACTAAAGCCTATAGAAAATTGCAACAACTTCAAATGCGCTTTTCAACTCCACAGGGAAAACACCACTACATGCATAACTCTGCCTGTAGGGGAGACCTTATGGTCAGTTTTCTGTCGGTATAAGATGGTGTTGCAGCTAAATCAACTTCTGTGGATGCAGCTGAACAAAGCCCTTGAGGGGGGTGGCTGTGGACTGAGCCAGATGCAGGGGCCGACAGACTCGCTTGTGCTGTACGTGTGCAGTGAGCAGTAGGGTGGCTGTGCATCTCACCAGCCCCATATACCCTTTTCCCCTGAGGTGCTTTGTCCGGAGGGTATGGGGCCATCCTTGTGGCTTTAGGGGCATCTGGGGCACCGACACCTCCAGGGACAGGCAGATGGGCAGGCAGGGGTTTGGGGGCTGCTTCCTCCAGAGTGGGAGGAAGGGTTCTCGCAGGCCATGGCTCCTCAAGGTGGAGGAATTGCTAGAGTTGGGCTTGCGGTCAGCTGTGCGTCTTGGGTGCCGGGGGAAAATGGCACTGGGAAGGGACATCCTGAGCCAGGAGCAAGTAGTCAGCAAGGAGCAGCTTCTCTTGGCAACTGATGGCGGTTGTGTTTGTGGAACTATTGCCTAATTCTACCTCTGCAAGGCTATAAATACAAGAAATGGTTTAGTTTTAAATTAGAAAGTTGGCATTTAGTCCCAGGCATATTAAATATTAGCCCAAACTTTATTGTCACGTTTAAAGTTATTATTCCTTCTGTTGCATCTGATCATAAGCCCTTACAGAAATGCTATCTTCACACTCATTTCTCTGTTTTTTTACTAATTCTTTTATAATAACCTGCAATTGAGGTTTTATTGCATAATAGCTCAAATGAGTGTAAACTAACCACGGAGCATTTACTGATTTTCTGTTTTGCTTTAACTCTTGGGAAAGAATTCTGCCGCTGTTCCGTGTGTTTTTGGTGCTGCTGGAGGCGTGTCTGAACTGCACAGCAGTGGGGTGCGGAGTGGCTGTCCGGCCCAGGGTGACCTGTCCCGCTGCAGAGATACTCTCTGTCTTCACGTGTTGCGACCGAACTGCCACACAGGGCTGATTTACCCAGGAGCTGGATTAAACAAACACAGTTGCTTCAGAGCTCTTGTGGCAATTGATTTTTCCTTTGGGGAGGGGGGAACCCACCCAGTAACCTGTTGGAAAAGGTGTACGTGCCTGTCTCTGTCTCCCTTTTCGTGGTTTTTGTTTCTGATGTTTTAAAGCACCTAGCTGCACCAAGTGCTGGTGACGATTGTCACTCCTGGGAGCATTGGTAGTACTCAGTGGTGGATGAAAA
>NW_010228251.1:0-221 GCF_000690775.1 Eurypyga helias
TCCCCAGTCATCTTGGGCCTCAACAACGTCCCCAACCGGGACCCCAGCCTGTGCCAGCTGGAGGATGACAACTATGTCGTGTACTCCTCCATCTGCTCCTTCTTCATCCCCTGCCCCGTCATGCTGGTGCTCTACTGCGCCATGTTCCAGGGACTCAAGCGCTGGGAAGAGGCCCGGAAGGCCAAGCTGAGGGGCAGCATCTACGGGGCCAACAGGAAGCT
>NW_010228252.1:0-8889 GCF_000690775.1 Eurypyga helias
CAACGCTCAGCGACCTCTACCTGCACCAGCCCGGGCTGCTGGGGTGCAGAACGGAGCCCGACCGAGCCAGCCACGCCAGAGTGCAGCACGCTGTCGGCTCACGCGGGCGGCTCAGCAGCCCAGCTGCGTCCTCGCCGAACCCCGTGCGTGCTGCGGCAGGAAACGAAGACACAGCTGCACCTGCCCCGTCTGTGCCATCTATCACCTCCGGCCCGGCAGCGTAGAATCCGGGGAACCATGTGTAACACTCATCATTTACCACTCGAGCACGGGAAGCCATGGAAGACCGTCGAAGTGCCGAGCACGACACCCACTGACACAAATGATGATGAGAAGAAATAATTTAATGTGTGAGTAAACTACAGCTACACAAAACACAGAGAAGCTGTGGATGCCCCATCCCTGGGAGTGTCCAAGGCCAGGCTGGATGAGGCTTGGAGCACCCTGGGCTATGGAAGGTTTCCCTGGCCATGGCAGGGGGGGGGCTGGGCCGGGTTTGAGGGCCCTTCCAACCCAAACCACCCTGTGATTCTGTGACGCTGAGGTCACGCTGGAATCCAGGACTGCAGCTCACCTAGTTCTTGCTTCTCCCCCCTCACACTGCAACTGCTCTGACCTGCAGATCTGCTGCTGTTCTCATCCTCAACAGCCACCAAGTACTCCTGTGCGCTGCCCCGAACACAGCCCGACCACACGTGCCCTCTGCCCGTGCGCAAAAGCAACAGGCGCATCCCGTACGGAGTGGGGGTAACAATGACCCACACCCCTCAAATGGGAGCCAGGCACACCAAGGAGGGGACGGTCTGCTCGGCAGTGCCGGCCTCCAGATTTACCCGGGTGAAATGACGCTCCAGAACGTTCTGACCTCGTTAAAGGCGACGGAAGCACCACCTTCCAAACGCGGCACTGCTGATGTCCCCAGGGACTAAACTTGACGAAGGATAGAAAGGCATGTGCGACGGCTCTCCAGCTCTGCCTGCTTTGGGGGTTTGGTCAGCGTGCTTGGGTTTTTAAGACTTTCGCTCAGTTCTTGTATCTGGCCAGGAGAAACACCCCCTCGCCCTCAAAAAGCTTAACTGCTCTGTGTTTCTGGGAGCAGGCTGTTAGCCGCCCGCGCCAAATCTCTCAACACAGCATTCCGCTCCCAAGCCTTTTCTCCAGGCCCTCCTCGTGTTTGCTTACGCCCTTGTCAGCCTCAGCAAACATTTCCATCACCTGGAGTGGGGACACACGCACCTTTTCACGCTGTAAACGGCGCCGCTATCGTTGCGTCTGCTGCGACACTGCTCTAAGGGATGGGTTTACCTCGGCTCTTCAACACCTCTGCACCGGAAGCAACTGGTGCTGAACAAATCAAAGCATCTAATTCCAGTGCAGAGTTATTTTTCCCCCAGCTTCTCACACATCTCGCCGGGAATGTCTAAAGAGTAAGTTAATAAGCTGACCGAGGATGCGCACGCCCCGGAACACGTCCTCCAAGCTGAGGTTTAACGCCCATCCCGCGGCACGAGCAGGGATGCAGCACGGCAGTCTCACCCCCGCAGGACCCGACCCAGCTGGGGTAAGACAATGGAGAACCAAGAACGGTGCGCACAACACACGGGTGTCTGGGAGAACTGAGAATATGATTAAGCTTTCATTTAAATGTGTCGAGCATCTTATTAATCACAGTGGAAAACTGATGGCCCAGAAGCCAAGACCGTGAGGAGTGTCTGGGCTCATGAATGTCGACGTAGGTGACAAACCAACTTACGGGTATTGCCTCCTCCTAAACTTTCGTCATCGTTTCCTACATGAGTACACATCACTCAGTGACAAGGAAACGACCGAAAGAAGAGACGGCTCCGTGGTGCCCTGAGCTACGGTGTCCCTGTCGGTAATGGCAGCCTGTGACAGGAGCACAGGATGTGACTTCCTGCACAGACACCCCTAACTCTACACTGCTCCAAACCTGCACGGTATTACCTGGGGGATAAGCTAACTCTGGTGCTCTCGGCGCGTGAAATTCTCTCGGATCTGGGCACAGAAAAACCTTCTCCTTTGTATTACTCAGGCAAATTCACTGAAAGGGAACATTCAAGGCTGAATGAAAGGTGGCTGGAGGCATAAAACAACTCAGCCTTTTTACTTCTTCCACAGGGATTTAACTTTTTAGCTTCCAACACAAAATCTGAGCAGCAGCTGGAGAAGTCAGTGGATCTGGAGGGAGGACTGGCGAGCACGAGGGGTATGAACAGGCATCTGTCCAAGCAATACAAGGTGCTTAAGCAAAGCTGTCATGCCAGTGCCGCTGCCGCCAAAGGCCGTCTCGGTGGGGTGGTCTGACCCAGGGCCCTGCCGCGTCAGCTGCTACGCTGCCTTCCTTGCTTTTAAACAGCCGCCGCCAGCTTCTTCAGCCTTTGTAGGAAAAACTTCCCATTAACCTGCAGAAATATTTATTACGGCCCCAGGAGGAAACATTTCAGAGCGACACCCAAGTTTACGGCTGAAGGAACAGAGAGACAACCAGCGGTCACGGGAAGGAATTACACCGTAACGGGACGTGCCGGTGTCAGTGCTTCGTAAGAAAACACGTTAGCAAGGCTTCCAGAATCAGGAGCCACCAATCATTTGATAAACTCGGGATGAACGAGTGCCCGAACACATTCAGCATTATGCAGTTTGCTAAGGAATAATTAAAAAAATCAGAATATGAATTAAAGCTGAAAGATGAGCAAAACGCTTCGCTGCAGCCACTGTAAGCACCCCGCTTTTACAGACGCTAACAACCCACTTACAGCAAGGTGCTCCTGTAAAAAAATGGAACAAAGCAAGTGTTTCCCAAAAGCTGGATGAACTGACAGCCACTTCAGGAAAAATCCAAGTGTACTGCATTAGCTAGCAGTGTTAGTGTTACACAAGCGTGTGTAAGCACGGGATTTCTCTGTGGCCCAGCCTTAAACCGACACATGCGGAGCAAAATGAAAGCTTTCCACGGAACGCCTGGCCCAGACTGACCCCAACCGAGGGCTAGAGAGGGCCTGTGCAGCCAGCCTGCACTTCTGCATCGCTTCAGGTGTCAGTGGAGGGTGAACAGCTCCCCGTGAGAACAGATGCACGCGGGACACAAGCACCAAAAAAGGCCTTCAATTTATGGGACACAGAAAGTAAAGTCATCAGGACTGGTACCTTGTGCTGGCGATACTTGGTGACTCTGCTCCAAGCCTACATCTTTCTAGCTGATTAGCCACAATTTGCCTTTCCACTTCCAGTTCTCTGGTAAGTCTCTGAAACTGGAGCTCCTGAAATTTCAAAATAAAAAGAAAAGCATTCTTGGTGTTAAAAAAGGGTGTGGATTAACGCTGAAACAATCCCTGTTTCATCACAGTCATGTCTCCTGCTTTATTCTTCCATAGTGGAATGAACTATCAGAAGGTAAGTGGGAATGTAATGGTTCTTTAAATCAGTGATTCATGCAAATATCGATTCATCACCTGTTGCAAACGGAAAACATGTTTAGGCATTTGTGCATCTTATTCCTCCTGCAATTCAAATACTTTGTACCTCCTTATGTTGCCACAATCTAACAAAATCAGCGTCTGTGAAGTCAGTCTTCAATTTCCGCTGCAGCAGAGGCGTACTGGAAACCACTGTATCCTGCCCTTTCCAGCCCCAGACCCTAAACTCCACTACCTCCTGAGCTCAGTATCCCAAGGCTTAAAATCCCGGCTATTCCGCCGGGCTGCGGGCAGAGATGTGCTACTCCCCCCCTCCCGCTTCCAGCTGCTGCCGTACCTCCTGGTCGGAGGCACCACACCTCGGCTCTGTAAGAGGCTTCTGGAACGGAGCGCTCGGAGGAAGACACGGGAAGGAGCGCTGCACGGAGTGTGTGTGTGTTACTGAAACCTGGAAACGTTCCCCATGAACAGCTGCTCTGAAACCCCGGCTGCGTCGTCACTAGTGATGTTTGTGTCCCGCTGCCTCTGTCAGTGACAGAACGGGTTCTGCCAGAGCAACCGTATTCTCTGTCATTATCCGTTCTAGGATGGGTGCTCCGCATCCCCCAACCCTTCACTACGATGCAAAACCGACGAAGCCAGTATTAAATAATCTGACAGAACAACTGTGTACGAGTCGAAGGCAGCACAGACGCTTTCCTTTAAAGTTCCAATCACTAATAAGGGTGATTTTTCTGAATGTAAATCATGTAACTGTGATGTACTTTCCCATCAGGTAACGGTTCAGCCACGCACCCGACGGCTTTCAGCCCCCTGCAATACCTCAGCTCCAGCCCAGGGGGGCTCGCGGCAGGGCAGCAGTCACACTCCCTCCAAGAGCCTCCAAACCGATGGCTAATTAGCACTGGTGTCATTAGGAAGCCAGCCAAGGCTAGGTCAAAGAGCAGCTGCCGTACTGCCGAAACTACTCTCAACATTAGATGGCAAAGGAAAAGGTTACTTCGGAAAGTCCGACACCAGCTCCACACAGTATAAACACCCCGATATTCCAGATACTGGCCAGCAAAGCTGTTTCCTCCAGGATATGGAACTCACTGCATCCAGCTCTGGAGCCCTCAACATCAGAAGGATATCGACTGGTTGGAGCGAGTCCAGAGGAGGCCCCGGAGATGCTCCGAGGGCTGGAGCCCCTCTGCCATGGGGACAGGCTGGGAGAGTTGGGGGGTTCAGCCTGGAGAAGGGAAGCTCCAGGGAGACCTCAGAGCCCCTTCCAGTGCCTGGGGGGCTACAAGAAAGCTGGGGGGGCTTTTCCCAAGGACAGGGAGTGACAGGCCAAGGGGTAACGGGTTTAAATGGCAAGAGGGAGATGGAGATGGGACATCAGGAAGGAATTCTTCCTGCAGAGGGTGGGAGCACTGGGACAGGTTGCCCAGAGAAGCTGTGGATGCCCCATCCCTGGGAGTGTCCAAGGCCAGGCTGGATGAGGCTTGGAGCACCCTGGGCTATGGAAGGTGACCCTGCCCATGGCAGGGGGTGGGGCTGGGGGGGCTTTAAGGTCCCTTCCACCCCAAACTCCTCTGTGATTCTGTGACACTGAACTCACCCACTTTTTCCATGGGACATGGGCATCCACAGAACAAGACCATGGTTTTCTGCTATTGTTCTGCTAGCAACAGCTGAACAGGACAGAATACCCTACAGGTCCATTAAATATGCCAACTGTGGGAGCAGAGGGAGAGAGATGTGGCTCTCAGCTTCCTCCTGGCCACCCGTTCCATCAGGTTGGCATTTACTGTCAAGCTCCAGCACCAGGAAAGCTTAGCACAGTGAATGCTCAGACATAAAAGAGCATTCTAGGACATAACGTCCTAAACTTGGGTTTTCTTAAAATCTGCTTTGAGACAGGATTCTAAAGGTAAATCCTTTCAATTTGAGCCCTGATAGGAAAAGCCTCATGAATACGATAACCTGTGGACCACAGCAAATCTTACGGGCCTGAATACGGACCAGAAAGAAGGGACATCAGACGGTTTGCCCAACACGCGCTGCATCCAGCGGCAGAGCCCCAGCTGCCACCGCCCCGCACCCGGTCGGTGTGACTCGACCTGGCGTCGTGGCAGAGGTAACGCGTGCGCCCGCAGCCAGCTCGCCTGGGCAGGGAGTGCTTTGGGGAGAAAGTACTAAGGAGCGTATTGAGCAAAAAAAGCCGACAGAATTCATAAACGAGAATAGATTTTCCGCTCCTAAGCCTGGATGCAGAGCACGCACCCATCCAAAAGCCGGTTCACCAGCCAGTCGTGAGCAGGCGGCGGCAGGATGCCCCGCTGCCGAGCTCAGGCCGGTGCCGCAGCTCTGCAAGTCTCCAAGCAATGTCAGCCAGACAAGCGTCTCCCAGGTAAAGCCTGATTATACAGCACCTAACAACCAAGAATCTTCAACTTAAACTGCACCGCACCACGTTTGCTGCAGTAACGCGAGACATCTACGCTACGTCTAAAGCGGCTCCCTGTTCCCTACTCTGAAATCGGTGTTCAAGCAGCATCATCGACACCAACCATGAATCCGAGCACAAGTTGCCTGTTGCTCTTTACTGGTTGTTTAACAAATTGAATAGCACCAGACACATGCTGGCCCGTACCTGCGCCCATTCGAGCCGTCTCTGCTCACCTGCCTTTTCATTGCGGGCAGGGGCAGCCACAAGAACAGTGCTATTCTGCAACGCTTCACCCCGTTCCCCTGAGCCCTCCTCCCGCACCCTAGCACAGTCCTCGCACCAGCACGGGTGGCTCTGCAGGAAGGCACTTTATGAGGCACTTCGTACCACAGGGCAACTTCGGCCTTTCATGGCCCAGAAGGAAAACGTTGCAGACAATTACTCAAGCCTACAAAAAGGTTGACAGTGTTTAGAAAGTCTTTCTACCTAAGGTGGAGCAGATAAAAAGGAGCCTGTAACACAGGAAAGGGATAAAGCTCCAGTTCCAGAAGTTACAATGGCAGAAACCAGTGGGAAAATCACAGGAAAGAGCTACTCTGATGGCTTAACGTGGCTGGAGGAAAAATAAGAAAAGCATAACGTGGCCAGGCCATGACACCTGCTCTCCAGAACACTCTGGCTGGCCAGGCTTAAGGCCCTACTGCGGGGGAGCTTGCGGGTTTAGCCAGGTTTGAAGAAGACACCAAGCGTAGGCCCTGAAACTGCACATCTGCAGCTGCTCCTCTGAGCCTGTTCCCCAGCTGGGAAAGTTTGGGAAATGGTGTTGAGGTCTTCCCCTTCTCCAGGCACTGGAAGGGGCTGCCCAGGGAGGGGGGAGTCCCCAGCCCGGGAGGGGTTTCCGAGCTGTGTGGACGAGGCGCTCAGGGACAGGGGTCAGTGGTGGCCTGGGCAGTGCTGGGGTAACAGTTGGACTGGGTGGGCTGAAAGGTCTTTTCCAACCCAAACGATTCTGTGATCCCATGTTTCCACTTGCTGTAATTCTGAGCTTAATCAAGCAACTGACTACAGAAAAGCACACCGAATACGGTGTTTTCCCCAGGATGAGTATCAGACTGCTGCGACCTAACGTTTAAATTCTCTACCACAATCTATTCAGAACCCCCCCTGTACTTTTAATTAAGCCTATTAGAGCAAACGTAACATTTTCTGCAAAGAAGGTTTAACCGCCCACAGCTGCACCTACGTGCCTTCAGCATCCCTGTATCTTCCAAAATAGATGACAAAGGATAAAAAAATCAGCCGGGGCAGAGACTCGCAGATTCTGGGGTATGAACTGACACAGCTACAATCGCTGGCCAGGCTGACGCTGTATTCAACAGCAGCAGACCATTAAAGCCCTTGACTCCGTTGTGCCGGCGCTGTTCACTGGTGCTGCTCTAGCTGAGGGGGGTCAAAGCCCAGCAGCTCACAGAAAGCTCACTCTCCGTTGGTGGCAGAAAGAAGGGTTTTACACGGGTGCCGAAGCGCTGATGGTGACTGGAGCTCAGCTGCTGCGGAGCAGGCGGGCTGGAATCCAAGCGTAGGCGTTGGGAAGGGTGGAACTCTCCAGCGTAGTGCGGGGGTACCCACAGTTCTGGGAAGCGGGCTACCCAGGCTTCACCCACCACGACTGGAAACGCTCGTACGCAGCAGAACAGCAAAATTTCAAACTCTGGGGCTGAAAAGGGAGGAGTGACCTGTGCAACTGAACGCAGCACAGAGTGGGCTGGAAATGAAACTGCTTGCAGTCACCCAGGAAACGTCAACCAGGATCTCCATTTTGCTCACACAAACCTTGGAAGCCCACCCAATGAAAAGTAACACCTGCGTTTCAGAACCGATAAACCCACTGAACGGGGCACCAGACGCCCGCAAGCCAGAACTTCAAAGCGAGGCTGTTCCAAGCCTGTGCCCAGGTACCACGAGTCCGTCCCTGGGGTATCCTGCTGGAGTGACGTGCCCGCACGGTCCCATCGCGGGGTATGCGACGTCTTCAAACACGCAACACTCAATCCTTCGCTGTACGGAGAATGCTTGCTGTCTTCCATTTTCATCTGAAAAACGCAGGATCTGGGCTGCCCACTCCACCCAGCTCCATCCCCGCCCTCTGCAAACCCTGTAAAAACCACCCGAAGAACCACGTGCAGTTTGGTACTGAAGCAGTGAAGACGGGGTAGAAGTGCAGCGTACACTTGCCGAGCCCAACGCGGGTGAATGCGGTCACACGACGGGAACCGGTCTCGCTCAAGTGCCGATCGGCTGAGAACGCTCCAGGAAAGCCCGAAGGAAACCCCAGGAGCCTTTTGACGATTCATCTGAAAGCGCATCCAATCGTTCCTCCTCTGCTGCCACCCGAAGGGCGAAGAGTTGCTCTGGACACCCAAGGACGGGCAACTGGAGCACAGGCAACAGGAACTAAGCTGAACCTGCCCCTGCTGCAGGAGCCTCGCTCTCGGCACAGGAACTACACCCAGCTCACGGCACGCTGGAAAACCGGATCGGTGGGCCATCTCCCGTGAGGCCTTTTCTCTCAGCCCAGCCACTAAAAAGGAAAACTAACAGACTAAGCAGGGAATTCACAACTCCAGACGATCCCATTTGGTCTTGCCAGTTCTGCAGCAATCCACTCCAAACTCAGCAGCGCAGTACGGGTCAAGGAGCAGGGAGTCCACAAACCGGCCCGGAGCAGTTGGCAACTACCTGACCCAACGCACCCACCCCCCAGAGCGACTGCTATGAAGTCACCCCTAGAAGCTTTAACAGGTTTTTATTTATTTTTATTTCTGCGATGGGGTCACGACCTTGGCGGATAGAGGATGGGAACCGATGTCATCTACCTGGACTTGTGCCAAGCCTTCGACACCGTCCCGCGCAACATCCTTGTCTGTAAACTGGAGAGGCATGGATTTGACGGATGGACTGCTCGGTGGGTAAGGAACTGGCTGGATGGCGGCACGCAGAGAGAGGGGGGCAACAGCC
>NW_010228252.1:9086-12844 GCF_000690775.1 Eurypyga helias
CCAACCTCATGGAGTTCAACAAGGCCAAGGGCAAGGTCCTGCACCTGGGTCGGGGCAATCCCAGCACAAGGACACGCTGGGTGGAGAGTGGATGGAGAGCAGCCCTGAGAAGGACTTAGGGGGGTGGTGGATGAAAAGCTGAACATGAGCGCTGGCAAAATTCTAGAAGTAGCAGGAAACCGGGGCCTTTACCCACATCTCAACTGCGGAAAACCAGAACGAAGGTAAGACAGGTCAATTCAGTTTCACTGTACAACAGATGATTGGTTTTGGAGCAGCAGCAAAGGGAAGTTGGGTCCATTTTTACAACTGTCCTAAAATCAGGAAGCCCCTTTTTCACTGGATTAAGCTGGCGCTGCTTGAAGGAAGCAGAAGCCACACAAACTCTCTGACGAGCTGCAGTCCCGGCTTTCTTCAGCAGGCCAAGTATTCCTGTTGGAGAGAACACACGGGAGGACGTCAGCTGCTACACACTGCACACAACTAGGAGCTGGGCCCAAAATGCAGTACAGAGACTTCCAGCCCGCAGCTCCTCTTTACGTCTGATTCAAGGAATTTCATCCAGGTACCTGGAGAATTCAAGCTACGAAATCGCAAAGTTCAGAATGCTGAGGTATGGGGGTTTTTCCCGCTGCTGACCACTCCACACAGCCTGCCAAGGCAAGATGCCTCCACTCAGCTACTGAGGGAAAACCCCTTTGGAAGAAACAAAACCCACGTGGGTCGTCAAAGCTCTGTCAGTACATCACACACCGTCAGGCCACGAACCATTCTGCGTCAGGACCTTGCACTGCTGTGACGGATGAAAGTGATGACGTCAGCAGTGACAACGTCTGCGTCGTGATTGGGTGTTCTGATCAAGATTCCAGGCTTGGGAAAAACCGACCTTTTGGCAAAGCTTGTCTGAAGTGCTGAAAGGTTTTTGCATCAGTTCATGAGTTTGCGTCATCCACCGTGTTCTACAGACACAACAGAACTCTCTGCAGCAGCAAGCGCACCCCCAACGGAAAAGTGCCAGCCATTCCGTCACCTCCTGTCTGCCACTTCCATACGGCTGGTGAACAGGAATAACCATCAAGGCCATTCTCTACCAAGCGAGGACACGTTCAGTAACAACGCGCCATGCCAGTGCAACCTGAAGAAAGGAACACCATTGCTACCAATACAGCACTCTGCTCCCTGCCACCATCGTCAGGGCAAGATAAAAGAATGCAAAGAGAACTAGGAAGCCCCATTTCACCCCTTAATGTCCATTTGGGGCTGAACAACAGGAGAAAGTCTAAGTATTACTGCATTAAGAGGGGCCTTCTCTTCATCCTCTGTTTAAAGACTGACCACTAGCTCGAGACCCCGTGTCTGCTCTACGATGCCGTATGCTCTAGCGGACAAGGAGGGAGCAGACGACTTGACTTCAGCATTCACACAGCTGCTCCTGGCTGCCAAAAAGACACATAATTGTGAGCACACCGCCCCATTAGCTAGAAACCCCGTCACAAACGTCACTGCATGCTGTATGATTCAGAGAAACATGCACAGTATTAAAAAGCTAGCATCACACAGACACAAAAATGGCTGCGGAAAAGAGAGGAAACGAGGATGGAAAAGCCATTTGAGGGAAGAAAGGAAGAAAAAAAAAAAACCACATGAGAAAGGGGAAAAGGTAACAACCAAACTATAGTATGACTGAAAAGGGGGAAAAGTGTGAAGGAATGAAGCGACAAGGCTTTGCACTATTATTAACACAGTTATTACAACTGCAAATTGTCCTCACTGATGGAGGTGCCTTTAAAAGGCGTGTGTTCGCTATCACAGCCAGCACAAAGGTGAGGCATCACATTTAAAGGGTTGGTAAGTCCTTTGTGTTAAGCCTCCCATCATTCAAGTCTCCTGATAACAGATGGGCAAAAGACTGAAATATGGTTTAATTGGGAATCAAATCTACATCAGGTACACAAGCAAGTATCAAGGGTCTAATTCTGAAAACTGTAAGAAGCAGCTACTTCTTTCCATGTAAAGATCTTATTCTCAGCTCCTTTAAAAAGTAGTTTGATCTCTAAAATTCAAATAGGGGCTCCCTCTGATATGAATAACAGAAACAGCCTGTATCTTCACTAATAAAACAAATACCAGATGCAAGATAAAGCACTTTAACCAAATGAAATTGGAAATTAATTGGTTATCAAGTATAGCTACTTTTAAACATCTCTCGCATCAGATGCCATCTCCGTATTTTCACATCAATGACAAACACATTGCCCTGCCTGTTAGCAAAACCAGTTAATCCAACTTGTTAAATAAATAAATGAATACATGAATTCTAATCTTGAAAATTAACTAGACAGGGAAATAAAGAGAAATTCTTATATCCGTGGTGTTCTGAAAAATCTCCCTCACTGAATCACACATATAGTCACCAAACAGTTCAGGTTGGAAGGGACCTTAAAAACCATCTAGGTCCAAACCCCTGCCATGGGCAGGGACACCTTCCATAGCCCAGGGGGCTCCAAGCCTCATCCAGCCTGGCCTTGGACCCTCCCAGGGATGGGGCATCCACAGCTTCTCTGGGAACCTGTCCCAGTGCTCCCACCCTCTGTGGGAAGAATTCCTTCCTGATGTCCCATCTCCATCTCCCTCTTTCCGTTCAAACCCGTTACCCCTTGCCCTGTCACTCCCTGCCCCTGGAAAAAGCCCCCCCAGCTTTCTTGTAGCCCCCCGGCTTCAAAGGGACAGAGGCACCAAGGGACTTCCTGCATAGCCAGGAGCGGTTGTGTCAGAAGTTATTGCTCCATTTCGCAAAAAACAACCCTCTGTTCATCACAGAGAGCGGACGTCAAGGTAACCTGCAGCTCCAAGGCTAACACCACCCCGGAGCCCCGTCAGGAACCACGTAAGGATTCGCAAAAACGTACATTATGTAAAAGCAGCACTCAAACGTTTCACTTCTTATGTAAGGCCGTTCTGAGCATCACAGGCAGCTTCTTCACTGGGATGGTACCTCACGTCCGCAAGACCCGAAGGTGACCAGCGACAGGCACCAAAGCCCAGCTGAACTACAGCCCCGTACCACACTGACTGGGGCAGAGGCCACAGTACAATACTTCCCTTCAGCCTGTGATGACGGTGTCTAGAAAAAGCAGTTATGTTTGAAAAACAGAAGAAAACACTCAAACTTGGAATCTGCCCAGAAAAACACAGCCTAAGTTCTTATACAGCCTACATTCTCTGACAGTTGTGATCCAGTGTAGTGAGGCAAAACATTTTCCGTAGTAAAGAAAGAAGATACCAGTTAATGAAATGAGACAACTTGAATTCTGGTAGATACTTTTTGATAAGAAAAATTGTACATTATTACATTTTGAAGACAAAAATCTCCAAATCGCTGAAGGTGCTAGAACAGCATTCATGTCACATCCAAAGTCATGAAAAGAGCCCATCACTGACTCACTCAGGGCTGGGACTGTACAGAACAGTTTTACATGTTTGGCTCCTGTAAGTGTCAGTAGGTCAACGCCTGTTCCTGAAGGCAGGCACACACTCACATCTATTCAGGATTAAGATGTAGTGACTTAACCCAACAGCATCTAAGTTATGAGACACACCCTACATCTAATGGTCAGCTTGGGCCACGGGGTCACCCGAGAGCTGTACCCGGCTTCAGCTTTCTTCCAGCAGATGCACCCTTGGTTCAAAGAACACAAATGACAACTAAACAAGCACCTTTGCAGAACCAGAGTCATTTAGGTTGGAAAAGTCCCTTA
>NW_010228253.1:0-222 GCF_000690775.1 Eurypyga helias
CCCCGGGAGGACCCTGAATCCCCTCCCTGCCCTGAAGCCTCCAGCCATGGGGGCTGGAAGAGGGTCCTGGTTCCTGGATGGGGGCTGAGCGATGCCGTGTCCATCCCAGGATTGCTCTGTCCATCCTGGGACCGCTTTGCCCGGCTTCTTTTCTCCCTGCACCCTTGAGTCAGGTTTCAGCTGGGGAAGTGCCGACCCAGCAACCCCCCCGCCCCCGGGCCA
>NW_010228253.1:1050-1929 GCF_000690775.1 Eurypyga helias
CCCAACCATTCTGTGATCACCGCCGAGTCCATGCGCGACCCTGGGATGGACCCGGCTCTCCCGGGATGGAGCAAACGGAGCAGCCGGAGGGGACAGACCCAGCTTGGCCACCTCCCCATACGCCGCCCTTAAGGGTAGTGCCACCGCTTAATAACGGGGTGAGTGATAAATACCTGGTCACGTGGTGCCGGGCAGCGGTGGGAGCAGGAGGCGGAGTCCCAAAGAAAAAGCAAACCAGAGGAAGTTTATAATCAATGACTTTTATCTTTTGAAAATGGAAGCAAATATTCGGACAGATACTATGGCCGCTCTATAAGAGCGCATCTCTCAGGACTCAGCTGGTTCTCTTCTGGGATATCACGGCTACAAAAAGCTTCAGGCACTGACTCCGGTTGAGCCTGGCTAGGCATCTGTTCATTTAAATAAAATACAGGCTATAAGCTAAAATCCAGGGCGGCCGTTCCTCCGCCCTCCCCGGACCATCTACCACACACCGACCTCCCCTGGGCATTTCGAATCCGCCGTCTCGGAACACTTATTTCCCTCCACTTAACCAAAAGGTCCCCAGAGCACACAACCCTGAAGTCACACGTACAAGTCACCACGGAGATCACTGGTTGGGGGTGCATCACGTTTGGGTTTTGTTAAAACAACAACCAACCACCAACAACAAAAAAAAAAAAATAAACCAAACCCCACATCGTCTCAGCCATTTATCGCGACACAAACACGTCACCAAACATCCGAATAACCCGGAGCTGTGAATCCAGCATCGGGGCACAGGGGAGGGGGACGCTCGTCCCTCCTGGTCTGCTCCCCGCTCCGAAGAAACCCCGCTTTTACGGTGCGGTGCCACCGGAACACATCCTCCAGCCCCTC
>NW_010228253.1:2021-2305 GCF_000690775.1 Eurypyga helias
GTCCCGCGGGAACACAGCCCCCAGCCCCTCGCCGCCCGCGCCGCCCCAGCCACGTCCGGCCGTCCCCGCGGCGTGGGATCGTGGTCACGCACACAGACACCCCTCCGGAACAGAGAATCCTCAACCTGCAAGTTCGGAACATGCAAACACTGGGAAATCGGAGAATTTCTAGCTAACCTAATGGGGGAAAAACCCCATGAAGTCACTTCAGCCTGGAGCAAGGGATGTGCCGGGGATGCTCTGGGCGTGGGGAGGCTGCTCCGTCGCGGCCGCTCCCGAGCGCG
>NW_010228254.1:0-881 GCF_000690775.1 Eurypyga helias
ATTCCATGAGTCTGTGATTCTATGTTACTCCCCATTGCATAAGGTATTTATATACTTCTCATTTTAAAGTCTCTCTCTCCATCATAAAGAAAAATTGAATTCTGAAATACTTGAATTCAGCAACACTCACTTCTTCAAGGTACCTTGCAGGATTCACTAGCAATATTTCCTAAACCACAGGGCCAGTTTCCTACATTAAATTGAGGTGTAAATACGAACGCACCAGCAAAGTTCATTTTTAGTAAAGCTGTACTAAGCTCACATGTATACCTGTCAGTTAATTTGGGTTTACTAGTTTCTGTTCTGCTCATCGTCGACTCAGAGTCAGCCTTGCTAAAAATTTCACAGTAGAATCAGTTTGTACCATTATTTTCAAAGATTTCTTTGCAAACATAACAGGTTTTTTTCTCACTTAATTAATTTATTAGTTTTTATGTTGCCCTTAGAATCTAGTCTAATTAGTGAGTGTGGTAGAAGGTAACCTCTTATTCCCTAAACATGCTGGATTCTTGGGATGTGTTTGGACAATATGGACATTAGCATGCATCCACTTCTGTCTCTATCTTTTAGTTAGCATTTTGTCTAATGCACAGTACAAACAGATGCTCTTTTCCTTACATTAAATACTCTGAAATAACTTCTTAATTGTTTAAATATGTTAGAAACAATAAGCAGACCGACAAGCAAAATCCCTTTACATGTTGTATTGTAGAAAGACATGAACAAAGAAACCAGTAAAAATTATCACAGCACAAAAATGTAATTAAATGTTCTTCTTTTATTTGTGTCTCCACCCAGGGTGTAAACACACACTGAGGTATTCACTTATCTCTACAAATCTCTAGCCTTACTATAACAATAATCAAATCCAGACTTAAAAC
>NW_010228254.1:894-14645 GCF_000690775.1 Eurypyga helias
TTTAGAAGAAATCTCTGTTTTTTTTTTTTTATTTCTGATTCTAGTTATACTAACCCATACGAATACTAGTAGTTTTATGGTGAAGGACAATGGCTGGAGCATTCTTCTTCAAAGGCATCTCACAATAAGATGTTCTACCGGTCATGTCATAGAGTTATAATTTTCCAGTTTTATTTTGTACCATGCATAAACATCTTTCAATTTTACCTTTTACATAAAAAGAATTTTATGAAACAGGACAAAAATAACTTACAATTATATGAAAGATAACTGTAACAAACCACAAAATTGTACAGACTCATAGAGAAAAAAGTGTAACTAATTATTTTGAAAATTTATTTTTCATGGTATGCAACAGATATGTCTTTAGGCCAAATATCAACCATATATACAGTATGGCAAATAGAGTTCATGTGTGTATATGTAAGCACGTAAAAATACGTAGAATACTCTCTAAGGTTTAGGAAAAATATAATCCCACTTTCTCTCCTCACCAAAGTGCTTCTTGTAAAAAAATTACACAAGATTCTGCTTTCTGTACAGAATGAAGGGATTTTTTTCTTAAATAAAACCTCATACAGCTGATTTTAAATTGTGGTCTTTTACTTTTGTTTTATATGTTCCCAAGAAATATATATTTTTATAAAAACCCAACCAACCAACCAAAAAACCCAACAACAACAACAACCACCCCCACAAAATTTCACACAAAAAAAACCCCAAAAAGTGCTGCTTAAAAAAAAATCTGCTATAAAATGACACAGGGAAAACAGAATAAACAGTTAAAATATGATTTTTATACTCATTCATACCTCTCCAAAGAAAGTTGAAAGCAAAATACAAAGTGACAGATGGCCTTAGCACTGCAATACTTCCGCATCCAGTATTAGTAAACTATAATGCCTACATATATTCATGTACATATACATCACATACATATATATACGTCGAAAGGGAGATCCAAATACACACATGCATGCTTATACACTCACACATGGACACATGTGCTTTGAAACTATTTTAAACTCCAGTGTAGACCCATTTCTGATGCAGATATAATCAGACCATGTGAATCTGAAAACAAGAGAATTGTGTAAAGTAATGATTGTAAATAATTTCATTAGAATATTGTTTAATGAACATAGTCTAAAATAACTTCATCTCTCAGATATGTATCCCTTTAGAAAGTTAACAATCCAGCACGTAGAGTAACGACACAAAAATCACTGAGGCACAAGTACTTGTCAGTAACTGGCATTATGCTAAGTATTTTCACAAGCACCATTTTTCATTGTAACATGTAACAAACATGATTCCCTATTTAAATATCCAACATACATGAGATAAAATGGTTCTTCTTTATACAATTGCCCTCAGTGTTATAAGCTGATCCCCTAAAGTCAGTCTGGCTCCAAAGAGAATAATGAAATAATCATGAAGAATCCTCTTCGTCTTTGACACAGAAGTAAACAAAGGCATACCTTTTTACAGACTGGTAGCCCACTCTCATGTGCTTTATCTGACTGTACTCTAGCTCCTTCTTTTTAAGCTTAAGGCTCACAGAAAGCTGTAAATGTATACATATTACATATATATAAAAGAATGAATATATGACTTGCAGAAGTCCCCATTTTTTAAATGTAACTGATGAACCCTCAAATTACAAACACCATTTTTGAGTTCTGTATTCCCACCTTCCCTTTGGTCAGGATCTTTTGTGATGTGTAAGTCCCTTCTCTACTGGATAACTTGCACATGCAGATACTAGAAAAAGTATTTCCAAAGACTTAAAAGCCAAGCTGGAACAGATCTGGATTCAGCAGCAATATTTCAGTTTGGTACAGAGCAACTGACAAATTCTGGACAATCATGTGGTTAAAAAAACCTTGAAGGATTTACATATAAAGAAGTATGTATGTACATACAAATGCCTATGTAGACATTGGGGCGAATCCTGCCCTTATGACTCTATTGGAACAAACCCCAGTCCTATGCATTTGAAACTGAAGTGTTCAGTGTGCCTAATTACTCCTGCTGGACCAGGATCAGACGTTAATGCAAAAGGACGGTCTTTTTGCCTGTTTATGCATAACTGTGCAGAGAAGCCTGATGTCATTTCACTCAATGCAAACTGCACACAGTAACAACTAGACCTACTATTGCAAGCTCAAGCAGAGGGACACAATCACTTGTGATGTGAGAAGCGAAGTAAAAGGGGGAAGAATTAAGTACAGAATTACATGTATTTAAGCCATATCACTTCTTGTTGTACATCATGTATGTATGGTTTATTCATATATTCACTGCATTTACTGGATGAAAATCCACGAATTATATAAGCACATATGCCTGTGTATACACATATACTACTTGAGTATAAACCTCAAAAGATTGCCAGTGTTTATAAACATCTGAACATAAATCCACCTATGCAACCTAATGGCAAATTAAATTATTTATTTGACCCAAACTGCATTCAAGAACCCTCAAAAGCTTCTCGGCATAACAAAGTATATGAACTTTTTTTTTTAAATTCAACTTTCTAGAAAAGTGATTCCAGAAGAATAGTTATATTCTAGTGTACATGAATGAACTTTGGATTTTTGTCCTTTTTATTAAATCAGGACATAAGAATATTAAGAAGGACACTACATAATAAGAAGTCCACAAAAGGGATGAACAGGAATTAATAATCTAAAACCTCAGTCTTACATAGTAAGTGTTGCTTCCAAGGTACGATCACAGTGATGACCATCTCCACTGCAAAATACTGCTTTTAACTCACACCTTTGCAGCTTTCATGAAGGACCACCTCATTTGTTTGCATCCTGAACTAAATTCGAGGACCAGAGCCTGACATTGAGTAGAAAAAACCCACTGAAACTGTTCAGTTTTACATCTCTAAATAACTTAAGAGTCCTGAAAATGACTTATGGAGACGAAAAACGCTACAGCAACAAAAACTTAGTTGAATCAGTACAGACTGCTTTTTTTAAAAAAAAAAACCTGTGACATTTAAGGAAGGATCTTTTCTAGAGGGCTTTTTAAACTATATTGTAAGGTACTATAGCACTTACACATACAGCAATAAAGCTCTACAACATAATTAAAAATCAACAGAAAGTCAAAATGTACTTATTCTTCTCTAGCAGCTGTGCTAAATACGGACAAACCCCATGTATCTTCTCATGTAGTGCATTTAACCCTTCTTCTTCATTGCATAAAGCACGGTGTCAAAAGGAGTATTGGAAAAATAGCAATGGCCAATTTTATGGCTCAAAATATAGAGGGAAGGAAAAGACACACCTAAACCAAGAAACACAGTACCTATGACCTTTCGCTCCAAAAAGAAGCCACACCAATGCCTCCAATGGCCAGCGCCTTAATGGGTATCTAATTTCTCTCCCTTTTTGATGCTGGGATATGTTTAACTTTGGAAGCATCACATGTGAACAGGTTGTGCAAAAAGCTGTGTGCCTTTGAAATGTTTGTAGTATGCTCTGGTTTTACTTTTTTTTTTTTTTTTAAAAGAAGAAAGGAGTTTTCTAAAGCTGTGTTCTTCAGTAAGTCCACTCATTCAGCCTGAAAGTATTACAGACAATAAGCAGTTTTCTTATTCAGTTTGTGAGTTCCCTTTGAGAAATGAAAAAGAAGAAAGAACAGAAAAAAATAGAGTTGCAGTGCCACATATGAAAATAAAGGAAACAATTGCTAAGGTTTTGGCAATGCTTGCTTTCTCCAAACATCCTCTTTCTCAGTTGACTGCTTGAAGACACAATAAATGCTCAGCAATTGCTTTTTGCCTCTCCATTATGTATGTATATCAGCCCATATCCCCATACATACATGGCAGTTTCATGGAGAGAAAAGTTTGTAGAGAACTAGCAGAAGGGTAAGATAAAATGGAATCAAGTCTTGCAACTAGATTTATATTACTTTAGCCTTCAGTGTAGACAGAAGAAAGCTGGCTAGAACAATGATCCACTGCATTTACTTGCAGAAAACTGCTATCCTCTGGCATGCTGCGAGCTGAATCACCAAAGATACCTGTGGACCCTGCTGCAAAGTCATAAACTGAAAAAAAAAATACAAAAATGGGTTATTAACCAGGATAATTGTATCATGGAGAATGTCTTAATACTTAGAGAACTGGAAATGGCTTTAAACCAAATAGACAAACAAAACAAACAAGCAAATATATGTATGAAATTAATAATTACATAACTTACTGCTTACCAAGAGAGAAATTTCAGTTCTGTCAGAATCAAGCCTGAAGTACAGAAGATTTCATCACAACTAACACTTGCCTATTTAATGGGTGCTAAAATTATGATAATTTTAAAAATAAACTTGATGCTTGCTTACTGAATTTCATCATACGCAACATATGATAAGAGGCAATAAAATACTGTAGAACTCATTTGCTGTTAAGCAGACCCTGGCACCAAAATCACTAACTTCTACAAGCGATACTGCTTGTAGAGTGACTGCTTGCAGAAAAACTTCCATGTTTTGGATGACATCTTTACACACTGTGACATGCCTCTCTGAAGTTACAGGTTTGTTGGCTTTTTAATGCACTACTGAAGGACCAAGACATAAAACAGATTTCAAATCACAGTAAATGTTGTGAAATCATCCTGGGTGGAAGGACCATAAAAGACTGTGGCACCCATTGTGCTTAGTCCCTAAGATCAAGCTTACTGTCTTCTGATGAGCCTCTGCAGAGAGGTAACTTTCATCCTATCAGAGCAGCACTTCAAGCCCCTTATATACTTTTCAGCTAGGCAGAGACTAACTCAAGTGCACACAGAAAAGAGTGCACCCAGGCAGTTCCTGTCACAGAAATGTGGATAAATGAAATTCAGACAATGCATAAAGCAAAATCAGTGTTTTGAAACATCTCAGGGCCCTACTACAGCACTTCGAGCAGAGTGGAGTGGTTGTCCAAACACAGGACTCGATGGGCTGTATTGCAGAGCACATACACGAGCTAGTGACTGTCTGATCTCCAGTGGTTAGAAACTGAGAAGCCCCCAACAGCATGCAGTCTTCACACAGACCAGATGCTACTGTGACCCACGGTGGCTGGATCCCAGTGCCAACCACTCCACAAAGGTGTGAAAACTACCTCCTCTTTGTGAGGAGCCATCACATACACAGCTCAAGCAGATCTATCAACAGCCACAAAGTCCCCAGCTGTTGTTTACCTGTAATACCAGAATGAGCTGAGAAAGTTCGGTGGAAAATGCCAAGTCCTGCCTGGCCCACTGATGTGGGAACTAAGCAGTCTTCAAAAGGGGGAACCATATTGCAAGAAACACCATGTTGTGTGTTCTGAGTTTCAGCATAATGTGGAGGGCAGAAAGTCTGAAGTTGCCCATAAAAACCTACAAGAAGAAGAAAGTGGTCAGTAAAAGAGCTGGACAGAGATGTAAGAGACAGCATGTGGAACTGTGGCTGTGAGAATGATAAAAACCTTTACTGCAGTAGCACCAGGACTTCAATTGTTTCCCACCAATGAAGCAGTTTTGTTATGAAGCTCCCTAAGACATCCTTCAGTCGCTGCTAATTCCCAGTGCAATCCACTTCATGGATAACCTGAGTCCAGCATGACTTGTTAGAGGCACTGACTGGCTAGACGCCGAAATTTGTCAGTAAATTTCTCCCTTTACTCTGCAGTCCTGCTGTCTGAACCGGTACCCTCCAGATTTCACTCTGTGCTGATGCCTGAAAAACTCTAAGACAATGCTTAATACAAAATAAATGAAGATTAGCCAAGTAAGGTCTGAATAAAATCTGAGGGTCTGCCACTGATGCCAGGACAGATAGCTGACAGTGGGGACATGCGTATGACTCAGAAGGGCCTGATAGCTGACGACCCATGGGGCCCGCCATTTCTGAGTGCGGGGTGAGAGTCCAAACCACTCATCGGTAGCAATGAGTCCACATGGAAGAGAACTGACACCACTGTGACACATGACACAAAAGGTGACCACCACGTGTTTTGTTCTTTAAGTTGTTTTTTGTTCTTTAAGTGGTATTTGAGAAAGGCATATAAGCACTGAGTATATTCACATTGAAACCAATGACAAAGTATATATTTATATAACCAAAATTATGCTTCTTGGTAAAACATGAACAGGTATGCAATTTAAGAGGCACAAACGGATGTTCTGCAGTAGGTTAGTCTGAAGATTTTTCTCATGGAAGGAAAGTCTTATCTTTTCCTTAAAAAAACAGTGCTAAGTCAAAGTTGTGGAGATCTTGCTCAGAGTCTGAAGGATGGCTTTTATAGGTGAAAGACTGTGGTATGCAATTATTTCTGTTTTCTATCACATGTTCTTAGAAAATATGTTAGAAATGAAATAATTATAAATTCAGTATTACAATATGTACATATTTGAAGAAAAACTGTGAGTCAAGCTCTTCTCTGCCAGTGCTGTGGCTCCCTGTTCTCACCCCTCTCTTTCTGTGCTTATAGAAAAAAGGAAAAAGACAGAGCATTACCTCCAATGTGTTACATAGAAATTGTAGGCCTTGACTGTCCAAAAACAGGCTCAGGAGTGATACCGTGATACCATCTCTGAAGATTTTATTAGCAAACAGCTTACTGTCTAAGCTGTGTGTCTCTTGATGAAGAATAAGTTGTGCTAAGTCATACCAAAAAGCCACTGTCACAAGAATGACCCCGACTCAGAAAGCATCTTAAGGAATTTCCTATGTCTCTAGTTTATTCCAGAGATATTACTGTCAACAGAAAAAGATGACATGCAGGGCTCTCTTCTAGCCAGTCTAGTTAACCAACATCCATATGACAAAGTCTTTCCAGCTGAACTTACTTTTAGCATAGAAAGATCAATAAAAAGCAACAACAATAATACCTTCCATAAACCCTTAAAACATCAACATCAGAAATGTGGGAAAGAGGGATTGAAAAACACCCTTTAATGCGTCTTCTGTATATAAACTCCATATTGCACATACTGGCTTACAATTTAAGAACTTAAATGACTCCCCTCTCCTTAACTATCTATTTATTGGATACCTATCTTTTGGGTATTATAAAAAAGGAGGAAACCTTATTACTTTCAGTCATTATAGACTTCAAAGAGCATTTAGTACTAGGAGGGAATAAGGAATCCTAATCTGGAGAGCTATAGGGACAGCCAGCTCTAATCTTTCCACGTGTTCAGGAATTAGCCTCAGCACATCCACACTGTGTAGTTAGGAAAGCATATTTATACCATACATTCAGCTTTCAAACCTGTGATCTACAATTGTCCATAACAATACCAAACCATGAGCAGTAAGCAAATTAGTTGACAGGATTAAAAACTCATCTCGCTCCCTGAAAGCAATGGGCTGTTTGGGTAAGAAGCATATGTAAAAAGGCCTTTGGGTACCATTAACAGTTCAAAAGGCATAAACGATATATCTTGTGTGTCACACGATACCTGAACATAACTACTGGCCTATTCATTAATTACTAGTAATTAGAAATGCCTCACATGGGGCATGTAGTTTTGACTTAGGAATAAAAAGTACTTTACAAATAAAAACTGTATTTTAGTGCAGTTCCACACCCCAACCTGCATAAACCTTCCAACCTCAAATCCCTTTACAGGAATAGTCTAGGCTTAGAAACAAGTTATGAACATATGGCACTTGGCAAACTGATTGTGGCTAGGAGCTAGGAGTATTTCCATTAACTTTACTATGGAAGTGTGCATATGGGACTGTTGTTTGCTAAAGCTGCACGGAGTGCTTATGTACAGATAACACATTTCGTAAGTAATAGGGATGGAGAAAGGAAAAGGACACAGTGGAAAGAATGCTGTATCGCTTTATGTGATATAACTGATTTTTTGCCAAGCAGAAGGAAGGATGCATGCTTTAGGAGTTACGATTCTAACTATTTTTCCTTTGAGAGTAATTTCTCTGGTCTCCATGAGGAAACATACAAATGTTGGCATGCATAAGAATGTGCTTGGATTGAAACAGAAAACTCAGTATTTAAAAGCATCAGAATAGGCCAGGACTATGGACAGGAAAAGACAGTCTGAACCTGCACCTGGGAACTCAGAAGAGAGCTTTTGGGGAGGTCTAGGTAAAAATGGCATTTTACTCAGTAGTCTTGCAGGACACTTGTGTACACACAATGAGATAAACGCCTAATTTACCAATACATAGAAAGATTTTAGATCAGGCAACTAGTTACATGAAAGAACACCAAAACACTTCTCAGTGTTGTGCCTGCATGAAAAAAGAGCATTTTGACTTCATACGAAAGAAGGGGGAAAAGAAAAAAAAAAAGAAAAAAAAAAGAAGAAAAAAAAGATTAAAAGTAGAAGCATGGTTCCTCTTCCACAGCAGACACAATTTGCAGACTCTGTGTTCACTCCAGAGAGGCTAAACCATCATAGATGTCATCATTGTCTTTTGCAGGGACTGCAGGCACTTTGCAGCTGTAAGACAATGGTTTCAATCCTTCTTTTCCTTTTACTGAGTCAGACTGCAAAGCATGTTAGGAATTTACAACCCATCAATCCTTACATGTTCAGTCCTGACACTTAAGAATCAACTGTAGTAAAATAAAACAAAATGAAAGAAAAACCAATAGCCATCCAAGACTTGACTTAGACGCTACATAGCTATTGACAGTTTTTGCCTCCTTTAGAAATGCTTTTAAAATCAACTTCTCTCTCGGCCACCAATAGGACGCACTGTGAAGTTTACTTTTGAGTCAGACTTGTTACCAGAAACAACCATTTCAACCTATAATGATCTGAGCCAGCTGGCAAGACTCTTCAAGACACATGCAGAAACGTCCTTTCACGTTGCTCTGTGCTTATTCTCTATTTGTGCCTTCCTTACAGCATCTTGCTCGCAATGCAGAGCAATCTGGCAGTAACGCCGACTATTACTAGTTGAAGTCTGGCAGAAAAACTACCTACCTTGGGGTTGAGCTATTTTGAGTCACATCCTCTGTGTTTGCTCAATCCCTACTTAAGCAAAAGAATATTATCTAGCAAAGTCTTACAAGCTTTGGTACGTTAACCACTATAACACAGAAGAACCAGGGAAGTGCACAAAGCACTTTCTTTACCTGATAACCCACAAATATTTAAGATGCAAAGAGAGCACAGAAAAGTAATTCAACTTTCCTTGATTCATATTCTTTTCATGATTCAGTGTCATAAACACGCATGTTATAAAGTAGAGCACCATAAACAGGGAAGAGTAGAACTAAGCACATATAGTTCTCTTCCCCTGTTATTTAGCACTGTTCTACATGTCTCTGTCCACATTTGCAGTGCATCAGGTCACAGTGCAGAGGTCTTTCAAGTGGAGCCCAAACATGATACAGCAAAATCTCCTAACTTTGGTATCAGGAACTCTTCCCTTTATTTACACGGCACCATGCCCAAGAAAATCTACATCACTGCTGAAAGTAGAATAGCATGAAACCAATACTGCAAGAATCTCTCCTAAAAGCAAGAAGCTCTTGTTCTTTATCACATACAGAGCCTTGTCCTGAGAGATGCTAAGCATGTGAAAATCCCAGGTACACATCCCATCTCAACGTCACATCTGAAATTATGGTCCACATAAATCTATGATAAGAGTCTTAATCCCAGTGAACTGATGCAGACAAAGATTTCTTTATAGATACGTAATGAATGACAGATACGTAATGAATGACTGCCACAGTTATCATTCCATAAGGTAGGAAGTTCCTGATGAACATCTATTTTCTCCTCATTCAGCTCTCTTCCTGGCATCACAAAGAGAAAGTATCTTCTCAAGAAAATGATTATAACTGTCATCAAGAAATACACATCATGGGTGAGTAGTCTACTTCTACGGTATGTAAAAACTCCAGCTGTCTTGGTCTGAACTACTTCAAAATAGTGTTCCTCTGCAGTATATTTCTACAGTGTCTACTTGATTGATTACACAAACATCAAGTAATCATTTGGTACCGAGTGTGAAGAACAAAAGGAAAAGCAAGAGTAAGACCAGGATATGAGTCACACACTGTACTGCCAGACTGACTTGCAAATGTAAAAAGCTAGAAAAGTTTCTATTTATTTAGTTAAATCTGATTATTTGTAATTAAAACATAACTCTTTACTAGTAGAGCTGCTTGTATAGATACACTAGTATGGATAACAAATATCAGCTAACAATTTTTTTAAAGAAATGGCAACTTCTTTTTTCTGAATATTTTGCATGACTTTTTAATTTTCTTCCATTACTGAGGCAGCATTGGTCAACAGCCTAACTTACAGACACATAAGATATGAGTTACAGCAAGACTATTAAAGGACAGTCAGATTTCTAGTGCAAAAGTGTTAATGTTATCTGAAGCTTCCAAAATCAAGTCAGCTATGGCCATGCCCAAAGTAGCTTTACCTCACACTACAAGAAGTACAAGAAGCTTGCTCACTGTGAAGGAGTTTCTATTGTCTGACTTGTCTCAGAGTAGTACCTTACTCTTGCAGCTGCCTGTGCGCTGCTGATTCCTGTGTCCAGGCACCTCTGCTGAGATTCCTGTAGTTGTTCTTGGCTGAAAAGACTCACCAGCACAATACAGGTCCCGGGCCAATTGTTGCAGATTTCCAGAACTTGTACTGTCTTCTGTTCTGTCTACAAACACATAGTACAATAGTGTACAATGGTGTCAAGTTGGGAAGTTGTCCCTCCAGTTCCCACTTCAGGACAGTTTCAAAATTACTGCCTATGGTGATCTAGTAAAAGGTGCTACAGTCTAATGGAAGGAAAAAAAGAGCTTCACTTCTGCACCTCAGTGAGTTTAACATCATCACTTCCAAGCATCCCATGCAGCAAAGGAAATTGTGAATTTCACAAGAGGAAGAAAAGGGAATATTTAGTCTATCACATAATAGTAACCAAGGCAATAAAAAGCCCTTTCTGACATTACTGTGCATCTGATGATGAAAATCACTCAGAACAAATAATGAAATCTGAACTGTAGACAACGTTCTTCCAGCTATTAGATATAAGAGGCTTGGCAGTCTTGGATCTTCTACATCATTTATTTCTAAAGAATTGTGCTCTGAGATCTCCACAAGCTTTTAAGATGCTCAGGCTTTCAGTAAGAGAGTCTGTTTAGAACTTGTTTTCTTCAAAAAGCTTTTGGGCAGTGAAACTCTTTCTTCCTCAGTACAGTCAATTTAAATGGAGTCGACAAGTTTAAGACTACATTTAGAGACAGAAATGTCACTATTGTTTGGTAGCAGACTGAGCTGATGTAGCTACATTTACAGCACTTTAAATCATGAAAAGGCAGGTTATGAATTGCAGGAGACAGAAACTAACAGAGCTTCCCATACCCATACCACTTCTTACATTCCAAATAGTCCAGGCAGGTGAGATAACTCCATGGTGGTTTTGAATATTATAAAGATGTGACCTAGGAAGATGGCAACATTTGTATTGCTGCTAGAAGAACATGTCTATGAACTCTTGAAACATCTGCTTTTGAGAGGAAGATTTCAGGCAAGCCTTTCAAGCACACAGGACAAAGGTCCAGTGTAGCACATAGAAGTGGGATGGCTGTGCCTAAGTTGGAGGGAGTATATTCTGACAAAATACCTCTTAATATGTCAATAGGTTACTTAACCTTTGGAAGAGCATTTAATACCCAAATGTGGCTATTGCACCGCATTGTATTGTATCTTTCAATACTAAAAAAAAAAAAAAAAAAAATAAGGGTTCAGTCCACACTGTCTTCCTACCAGTTTTAAGTGTAGAGATCTTTACAACTGCAACTTTGAGTTGCTATCTGCATGTATATAATTTCTGTCAGCAGTATCTATTTTCAACATAGGTTTTCCTAGGACAGGGATGAAAACACAGTAATGCTAACTTGGTACTAAGTAAGGTATGGGTTTAAGGTCCAAGCCCTTGAGGTTCACCATTTTTTGATCCACTTGGGAGACAGTATTGAACTCTATCCTAAATTTGGATGTGGAATGGGGCTTCAGTCCATATGTGATATTCGCACAGATGAGGGTCTTTATTTTAATAATGCTTTTAATGACCCATGCCTTTTGTATTTTTAAAATCTCTTTGGACTGTAGGAAGGGGAGATGGGAACACAGTAGCATCACTCTGGCTTGCCCTAAAGAGAAGATGCCCAAGCAGATATGGAGCTAGCTGCACCAGCCAGGGCAAGTCCTGTGTGGTGCAGCAACTAATCCAAGGTTAGCCTCTAGGAGGTAGGATTCTTTGGAAACTGTTCAACTTTGGAGCAACTGGTTGTGATCCTGAAGCTCCCAAGACCATGAGAGGAAGAGGGTGGAAAAGCCATCTATGGACCCAAAGTCAATTTTTATTCCAGACAGGAAGACAGACCTTAATATCTGCACACCTTTCTGAAAGATAGGCAAGTTTTCTTGCCAAATATTCAGCAAAAAAAGGAATTAAGTAAAATGTATTGTGCAGTGGAAATAGGAAGGCTAACCTGATCATTTCATACCTCATATGCTTGGAATTTATTGGACCTGCTCTGGCATGTCTTCACATATGTCACGTAACAGTGAGCAGTATATTAATAAATCTCATCCTGTACTCTGTTGTCCCTAGTTTATTAGTGAAAATTTAATCAGAGAATAGAGAAAGCCAACAGTAACTGTTTACATCCATTAGTAAATTTCATGTTCTTCTAGTACTAATCAGTTCTGTACAGGATTACCAGTTCTGGAAGAAAAGCAGCTGTCTCAGATCCTGCTCAAATGTGGTCTAGTACTCTAGGAAGAACAAAATAGCACTGGCACCTCCCTTTCTCCTCTTCACTCTCATGAACTCTGGGAGATGCCTTAGTGTCCTGTCTCATCCCTTTGCTTAGAGAGACTGCTTCCTTCACTGGAAGAAAATAAAAGCAGCCTTGATTTTCTGAAGATATTTCCTGTGATATCTACTATGACAATTCTCAGGAAACCTGATCAAAAAGCAGAATACCAAGACCTATACAAGTCCAGTGTGATATGTACCTTGTGTATGTAAATATGGCAAACCACGTATTTAACCAGTTGAGAAGAAACAGCATTACTGCTCACAGCATATTTCTGAAATGTTAAGGTAATTACCATTCAGAGTCTGTATCACCTAGGAAAAAAAACCCCAAAACCCTAAACCAACCCAACATTGCTTTCAGCTGCTGTTAATTTTCTTCTTCGCTACTTCATTGAATAAAAAGGGAGAGAGAAGTCTTGTAGAAGCTGTTTACATAGCGCAAATGGGAACACAGCTTTAAGAGACACGTATGCTAATAAAAGAAGAAGTCTCTATCACTCCATAAGTGCAGGGGAGAAAAATACTCAATCTCTTGAAATCCTGGTAACACTTCATGTGTAAAGTCAGGAAGGATTAGAAGCATAACATTAGGAAATCAAAAGCAAAGGCCATCACAGAATAATTTGCAGTTCTATTTCAACAACAACTCTGAAAACCAGGCTGAAGAGAAACGCATACAATTAGCTAAGCTAAGAATTTTAAGAAATTCTGAAGGTAGGGTCCTGAAGGCTACTTTGCAGGGACTTTCAAGAGGAAAGGTGCCTTAAAAATACCAGCACCAGTCCCTGAAGCACTTAAAGCCAAGCAGCAGTGACTAACAACTAACATCAGTGATAAAGATTCTTCCTTCTTACCTTGGATGTGGAGGCTGTTTTGTTGAAAAGAAGGGTTTGCTGCTGGCTGGGGTGTCTTTTTAAGGATTCCTT
>NW_010228254.1:14676-35785 GCF_000690775.1 Eurypyga helias
AGGTGGGCAGGTTGTGGAGTCCACCTCTGCATCATATGATGCTGAACTGAAATCCTCTGGGGGCTGATGTGGTGAGGAGAAAGAGCCGGAGCAACAAACCTAGCAGTTCATAAACACACAACTGTAAAATCCCCAATAGATAAGAGCTGAAGATTGATTCTACTTTACTTAGATCACTACAATATTTAGATGTATGCATAGATACAGGCTTCAAAAAGATCAGTGTGTATCCCAGATATAGAGAAGATCCATTTTCAAATCATGACATTTCATTACATTTGACAACTGGGAAATTAAAAGGCTGAATTGCACCCTTATAATGGAAAACTCCATTTAACTTCTGTGTGTGGGTTTAAATCTTCATGGGAGGAGATACCTCATGGGAGATCTGATTTCTGAGGCACTGCCAGCTTTGTATCAACTGTATCTGCTAATAAATAGCTGTCCTTCCTCACTGAAAGCAAGTGGTCCATTCTGGTCACTGGACACTGAGGAGTCAGATATTAGGTTCAGTTTTCAAGTTCTAGAAATCTTTGTATGTTACATAGAGCTATTTGGAAATAAACAAACTGAAGTCAATATAATATGCTCAAGTGAGAGCACCCAACTACCCTTCTTAGGGGCGAGTGTGCTCGGTAGTTACTGGTAGGAGAGGTTGGTGCTTGCACTTAACACAAGTCTGCCAGGATCCTAAAGTACAGATCTGGTCTCTGTTCTTCCAAGGCTGTACCTCAATTTACCAGATGACTATTTTTAAACCTAGCAATAAAGAAAGTTTTTTCCTGCAGAAGTGTAAGAAAGCTCTAATCTCACCATGAATATACTCGAAGCTGTAACTGTCTAAGCTGACTGGAAACAAGGAAACCAAGAAGAGAATTACTGTTCAAGGCTCTGCCTGACCTACAGCTTTTTTATGGTGCTTCCCTTTTCCCATGCAAATTTGAAAGACTTATCACCTTAGAATTATCTTGGATGATGTTCTTTTAGGCTGTCAGTCTTTCATATTTGTAACCTCAGGAAGCTCGTGGAAGTACATGACTGGTGCAGCAATACCAGACATCATGCTTACGCAGGATTTCTCCCACCAACACTGCTTGATGTCTCCAAGAGTTGTTACCTGCATCCGCTTCACATAGCTCTGTAGCTAAGACGCCAGCTCCCCTTCCTAAGGGGAGGATGGAGGGCAGGAAATTTGGTCCAAGACTGGAGCCAGCGCGAAAAACTTCAGGTGTCTCATGGATTTCCATCCCATCTTAAAAGCAAACCCCTTCATCTCGCTGCCTGCTTCATTTACCTACCTTCAAAAAAAGTATAGCAACTCTGAGCTGCAAAAAGAGGCTGAGCTTTCCTTGCCTTTTTTTATTCAGGAGACAGGAAAAGGGCAACAGAAAGAACACAAGGCAGTATCCCAAATCTTTCTGTTTATCTGTCCTCAGTGCTTGAAACCCTCCCTCAGTGGAAGCTTCTCCCTCAGTACTTGTATCTCACCCTGCAGAAGTGAGGAGCGCAGGAAGGATCAGAAGGATGAGAGACTGGCATTTTGAGGGCAGAACTGGGGAATGATTGATCGCAAAATAGACTCAGAAGTGAGAACCTCCACAGCAAAGGAAAGCTGGAGTTACGTAGTTTCTTTGGGAGGAACTCCAGATGAAGTGGCTTATCTAATTGCTATATATGCACAAACATCTACATATAATTACAAATGGAGGAAAGAAGAACACCAAGAGTTCAAATTTCAAAATGCAGATGAAAATTGTGTACAGTAATTAAAAAAATATTTCATTTGGCAGCCAATCATATTGATTTGGCATCAGAGATACAATTTACGAACTACTGATTTTAGCACTAATGATACCATGAATTGCCCCTCATGCTTCTGGCTTTCCTCTCTCTCAAATTCTCCTTCCCATGTGGTGTTATTCTGAGGAATAACATCAGAAAGCACATTTCAAATATGGGTATGAAGATTACCTTGAATCACAAGAAAAAAGTGTTAAGGGCAAGCTTACTTTAAAAAAGAAGTGTGAAGGTAAACTTATTCTGACTTTTTTTGTAGTCAAAGAGATTCAACTTTGTTAAATCATTGAGAATTGTTAATCTAGTCTAGGAAACAGGACTTAAGACATTTTACTGCATTTTGGCAAGCAAATCAGATTCCACCAAAAATGTCTGACACACCCGATTTTTCTTTTAACAGACCAATACGTGTTAAGAATCCAAATACCAAATAACAATTTGGGCTGCAGGACAACAGGTCTATTAATTTCATATCCCTAGAGGTTAGTAGATTTTTACTTTTCCTGTTTCTACTGCTTCAGAGATGTAGAAAAAAAGGTTGATTTTTGCTAATCTAGGAAATAGATCATTATTTCCTATTACGTCAAATTTCTGTATTTCATTCCACACTTGCAGTTTGCTGGGAAAAAGGTTAATTTCAATTATTCTACAGTTTCAAGTAAATTTTGCAGGGGACTAGAGGCATGACAAAAATAATGATAACAGCACATTGTACTATAGTAGTAATAATAGCAAGTGAGGGGAATATATTCTTTGCTTGGGAACAGCAAAGAAAGTATTTTCATTGCAACTAAGTATTTGTTAAAAATGTATTGAAAAGAAAGGAAACTGGCTCTGCATATAAATGAGGGAAGAAAAGACACAGTTTACCTACCATTAACCCACACTACACTACGGCACAAAATGCTACTAGCGGGAATCGTTTGAGATAGGAACTATTTAACTATGTTGGATGTGGCTATGTCTTCATTCTCTGCTGCTTCTCAGCTTGCACTGAGAAGTAAAGCCTGTGCCAACATTTAGACAACATCAATCCTTGATGGTTGCTTTCAGTGTGATTCAAAATGGAAATGGAACATTAAAGCTGAAAACTTTGGTCTGTTTTCTACAGAGGTCATAGTTTTCTTTGAACAATTTGTGAACACAATTTATTGGATTGCTGCTCTGTTAACCGAGTGAGTTCTAATCCTTTTTATTGGGCTGCAGCAGTTTTAGAACATATCCAGATGTTATGCAGTTGACACAGTCAGGAGACCAGGCTTTCATTTTATTGCAATTTAAGTTTTGGCTGGACAGAGGACAAAACCATACGCTCCCTGAAGCAGGTTGCTGTCTCTCTCCAACAGTGCCCTGTACAGTGCTGCATTTTCTCACAATGGTAAGTCAGGAACAATCGGTGCTTGCTCCCTCTTAATTGCCTTTGTATTTTTAGGTAAATCCAGAAAATCTAGGGTCTTGTCTCCATTCTCTGCTTTAAACATGCCTGCCATTCTGCTGTAACCTCACATTCTGGTTTAGCTCCACACTTTATGCTGTGTGCTAGTGACTTTGCAGCTCCTCAGTCCATTGTCTGTGAGGGACACGTTCTATTGTAATACAGTATTCTGTAACCCAACATACGGCACTGATAAGTCAGTCCGGCCAGCTATCAGTGACAAATAAATATGGTTTAGAAACACTTCTAAAGAAAGCATATATTTTGCCAAGCACAATTCTGAAGGATCAAATGTTTTCTCCAAAAATCATGAATGCATTCATTTGACCAAAATAAAAAACCCCTAATTTTTTCACCTATCTATGATAAACATGATTCGCTCCAGTGATTTTTCTATTGCAAATTATTTCCACCACCCCACACCCCCCCACACACACACTCCCTACCTCCTTCCTACCCAGCAAAGGAAGTGAATCTTCTCCCATAACAGAAATACTTTGGCCAACGCGAACAAAATTATTTCAATAGTTTTGTTGGGCCACCAAATTTGGACTCATCAAGCTCTGCCACACACCTTGCACAGCAACGAACCCACAGCAGGTTTTTATCCCCATGGTGTCTTGGGGGAGTAGAGAGCATGTACCAGTAGACTTTAATTTCATATCCTTCTTCCTTCTTTTCAGTCATTAAGAAGTGTCTAAAAATCCTTTTCATGCTTAAACTTTCAGCTTTAGGAAGACAAGTACTGCTATTTCAGATCAAACCAGTGGTCCATCTAGCCCAAAGAAGGGATGGCAGGAAGGAAGAACAGCCCCTCTGGCCAGCAGCACAAGCTCTTTCATGAGACGAAGAACTTTAAGTGGAATTTAAAGTGGAATTTAAGGAAGGAAGCTGTAAGCAGCCACCTCAATATACAGATTCCCTGTAGACAGATATATAACTTTAACCTCTCTTAGCATTTTCTGTGTTTGTACTGTATTACAGATCTGAGTTTCTAGAAAATGAAAAAAAAAAAAGAAAAAAAAAAGACAGCCTTTAGAAAAACGAAGAACTGTGGAAACAGGCTGGAGAAAAATTCCAAGCTTTGCTAGGTTGGCTCTAAAAAGAGGTTGCAGAGGTGAGTGTCAGAATCTCCTCCTAAGTAATAAGTGATAGGACAAGAAGAAACAGCCTCAAGTTGTGCCAGGGGAGGTTTAGATTGGATTATTAGGAAAAATTTCTTCACCAAAAGGGTTGTCAGGCATTGGAACAGGCTGCCCAGGGAGGTGGTAGAATCCCTAGAGGTATTTAAAAGTCGTGTAGATGTGGACCTAAGGGACATATTTTAGTGGTGGACCTGGCACTGTTAGGTTAACAGTTGGACTCAGTGATCTTAAAGGTCTTTTCCAACCTAAATGATCCTATGAATCCATGATTCCATGGCTCAGGTTCAGGGTTAGACTTGCTGCCACCTCCACTCTTTAGTGTCTGTCATTTCTACGTGTCATTTGCTCACTAACAAAACCAGTGATAATGTCTTAGCAGAAAGTCCTCTGAAATGTCCCACACTTGGAAAGAAATTACTGTACTGATTTCAAAACCATACTATTAATGTCTTTAACTGAAGACATGCTTTGAGGCAGCCCCCTGTATGCCACATACAAAGGGCTTTGTAATACGTGAAGATTGGATGTCTTAACTCCTTGGTCAGAACTGTTCAGAGGCTTTTGCTTCTGGAAGTCTGGCTCGGAGCTACTTACTTACAGCAAATGCCTAAAAAGAATATAACCACACACTCAAATAAGCAAAAAGAAGCACTGTTGCAGAACATATTATATCATTTCAGTAATTCTGCACTGAACAGTTCAATCCTAAGTCTTTCTTTCCAGCTCTACAGAATCTCTAGGTAATTCCTGTCAAGGCAGGATGCATCATGCTCCAGGGACATAGCACTAGCTCTGGTTCACAGGAAAGTGAAAAATCATTTGGAACACCAAGTCCAAAAGAAAAATTCTGTTATGGGTCTCACAGCAGTTAACAGGTTACTTCTTGCACAAAAGCAAACCTTAAAAAGCAAAATGTGTATCTTGGGTAAAACAAGTAAAGCATTTGGCACCATCAAATTTTGGGCCACTGAACTGCATATGATAACTATTCCATATAAACCCAAAATATTTTATGTGAGTCTTAATTACATTATTTTTTCAGCTTCCTTGAATGCCTATGTTTTCTTTTATTACAAAAACGAGTGAAAAAGGAAGCCAAGTACATTTTGCCTTTTATACACATGTTTTCCAATACCATTACCCTTTGCGACCATTACCATTTGGTACCTTCCTTGAACAGCTGCAACATTTCCTATTAGGGGAGCACTGAAATTTAATACTGAAGAGCTGAACAACCAAAATGCAAAACTGCATTTTTATTATACATGTTCCCTCCTTTGATAAATGAAGCTGCTTCTTGGACCCAAATTCTCTGTCTGACTTGCATTCTGTATACACTGAGTTTTGTACAGAGAATGAAAGAAGTATTAGTTATGTGCCATGTTTGCTTTGGTTTATCACATTAGTAAGGCTTGATCAAGTCCACACTCTTCCTCCCATCACGAGGTGGAGAAAGACACAAAAGAAGATTTTCAATCACTTCTTTACCACACAGTACCTAGAGAGGTAGGTAAAGTGCTTATTTCCTTCTGCTTCTGTCACTCACAAACCTGAGCAAGTTGTCCAAAATGGAACGGGCACATGACTGGCCCCCAGAGCTGCCAAAGCAGCTAGGCCAGTTTGGATCGTGTTCAGTCCAACGAATGCAGGCTATCGCAGGGGCAAGTGCTGGTCAGACAGCCTAGCTCTGGAATGACACCAGGCATGCACAGCTTGCCTGGTACTGCACAGCATGGGGCAAACAAATCCCCTGCTTACACCCCTAGATCCTGCAGTCCTCTCCATGGCCAGACTGGGATAAGAGGGTAATTCACCCCTTTCAAAGACACTGTTTCTGACACTTTGTATATGGAAGTGTTGGCTTGTGCAGTTCACATTTTCACAGCTAACATCACACTCATGAAGTGGCGTAAATGACAGACTACCCAAAGGAGTCCCAGGTGAGTAGACTGTATGAATTAGGGAGTGGACCATATTAGATTCAAGATGCAGGTTCTGCGTTAGTTTTTCCTTTAAACATTTCCCTCAATTTGCACTATGCGTTCTGCAATCAAACCAACACTGCTGTAATACTTTTTTTTCTTTTCTGAATTTAAATTGCCATTTATCACACTGCCTAAATGAAGATACTGGCATCTTTTTTTTTTTTTTTCCAATCCAAAGTAATTCCATGTATAGGAACTAGCACTTAAAGCCATTTTTGAGAGTGTATCCAGTTGACGTATGAGAAAGGTGTGTATCTCACTAGTTTTTTTTTTACTGTTGCTCTGTAGAGTACTGTAGTATCTTGAGGTCTGTAACACACTCAAGGACTTAATGAGTTAAGTCATACTTTAAATGTATGGTCCTACACCAGCAACTGCCTCAGCAATGGGCTAATGAGAAGAACACTGTCTTTTGTAATGAAATTTATACCTGTAATAATTATTGATCTATCCCTGTCTGTCACCTCTGGCAATTGTTGGATATGGATGTTGGACAGTTCACACTGTGGAGAGAAAACTAAACTGGGAAGGAAGAGCCTCTAGGTCAGGCAAAAGAGCATGGGCAACCCCAGGGCTCGCACAGACGGCCAGAGGCAGGGCAGGGGACAAACATCAGAACCGCGTGGTCAGGAATGGGAAGGAAGGACTGAACCCCTAGATGAGCCCCAGTGATCATGAAACAGCAAGTTTCATCTCAAACTGTTGTACAAAAAGCTCAACGACTTCCAGTGCCTCCAGAACTGGCTGAATTCACGCATTCAGTCTGAAATCAAAAAACACATTCACCTGTTGTCAACTCCCTGAGCCATCATGTTCTTCCATCTTCCTGATACAAGGCAGAGTGAGTACTGCTTTCCTCCAAAGAACTTATGCTCATTTATCAGTAACTGAAATCTAATGAATGTTCTTTTCATGTTTATAATTGGACACTCTGTGGTCTCCAAATTGCTGGCATTACTTTGACATACATTAGTTAACTACAGCAATTTACCATTTAGAGCACTGAAAAATAGGAGGATTAACAAAATAATGTTCACATATACATATTGTAAGAATTCAGTATTTTGTGCAATGGTGTATCTTCCTGACTTTTCCACCAAAGACCTATTTCCTTAGACCTCTTCAGTCTTGTGATCTGGTACACTTCTGGTTCAATGAACGAAGTGGAAATCTAGAATAACACACACTATATAAATAATCAGAAAGATTGCTGTAAATAATTTAGGGCATGTCTAAACATGAAAATTAAACCACTTGCAAGCCATCTGCTTTCACATCACTGAAACATCTAAAATCATGGAAACAGCAAATGTTCAAGAGGTTTGTATCTAACCAACATAAAATGAATCCTGACTATAAATCAAGCTCTTAAACCAGTGAATTAAAAATTCTGTCATCATTTATTGGTCTTAAAAATGGGAAGAACAATGAATGCCAAGTTTCTGCAGAAATACTTAGTACTGAGAGAATATTCACAGAATATGACTCTCCTACCACAAGTAAACAGAAACATGAATCTCCGGGCCCCCATTCTGTAAGGTATGGCTGGGCTTCTCTGAAGTCTAGTGTTCCATCCTGTGTGACCTTCCTTGCTCAGGCCATTGGTGGAGATTAAGAGGGGACTGGAGGAAGTCCCTGAAATGGAGACGGATGGAAAGCCTCCCTGCCCATGCTGGGATAACCGAGTGCCATTCACCTCTTCTTTCCCTGGTACACCTATACCCAGATCAGTTGTTACCTGGGGGCTGCCACCAGCGACTTTCTGCACACAGACAATTCAGTTTCCACCCATCCTGGCAGCCCTGAAGGCAGTACTGCCCCAGGCTCAACATCTGAAAAGCATGGGCTGGTCTTACCTCTCTGAGTCTGCAGCTGAAAGAAGAGGTAGCTGGTGGGGAGGACGGAGAGGACTACCCTGCATGTTTTGTCCTGAGGAAGGGTGGCTGCTGGGGTGGGACAAGGACACTGCCCCAGCTGCTGTTCCGCTTCGACTTGTCGGTGTGCTGGGGAACACGGCTGCCGAAAGCAAAAGGAGAGAAATAAGCTTTATTAGACAGGCAATAACATTGACAACTGACCAAATACTAACAAGTAACACCTCCCCTAAAGCTGTACTGCCAATTCTTAGCAACTACGTTGTCTTCCTCAAGTGCTGTTTTCTGCCTGAAGGGAAGAAAAAAACCTCACATAAAAAAATAACTGAAAAAACTTTGCTGCTTCCAACTGACACTTTCATAAAACCAGGCATGACATAGCTGTGGTGCTTGTCTTGGGAATTTTGTCTGAATAGGCTGCAAATCTTCTATAGCTTCCTGTTGTAGAAGAGGTGGCAAATACTTCCTAAGAAATATATTTTTAGAGCTAGTGAACAGAAAGCACAGTTTTGTAATTAGTGAAATACTTTCTGTATTTTTCCCCTCAGCTGTAAAAATCCCAAATTTCTTCAGAGGTCAACCCAAACTCAAATATTGCTATTATTGTCCCCAGACTCCTCAGTAATTCATACAAAACGTTTAAACTAGCTTTAATGTAGTTTCATAATTTTGTATGAGGTTGGTCTTTTATACATTCCAAATAAGGAAAGGTTCTGGATGATTAAAAAAAAAGCAATACAGGACTCCCTCTGAATGTCCTAATTAATTGACCCCAAACCATGTAACCTAATTTTCAGAAGTTCTTCACATCAGGTAGTCAGAAGTTAAGACACTGATTACCAAATCCCTCTGAAAATGCAGTTACTCAATTATTTTTACTGACATCTGTGTCAGGTAGCTCATGTCAATGTTGAATGGCAGGCAAATACATACTCTTAAATATTTTATGAACCCTGAGAAGGAATCAGATGGGCTATCTGCAACATGAAAATAATCTCTCACTGTTTGGTTGTTGTATCTTCCAGTCCCTTCATAAAAAAGTATTGTTTAGGTCTGTTTTACAGAATGAAATTCTACCTATAAAACTTACATTACGTCAGTGAATAAGTTGGAGCCTATTGAATTTAGGCTGAATTTATTGATAAAATCCTAGCATTAGCCTTTATTGTTTGCTACTTCTTATATGGACCTGAGCCTCCTAATCACAACCCAACTGATAAGAGACATCTGACAGTAGAAGTCATCCCTAACATTAACAGAGGTACAGAGAATGCAGATCCCACAGGGACATGAGACGTCACTTAAGCCAGCAGAGTAACTCACTAAGAAAGGGCTGAGGGAGCAACACACACACCCCCTCAAAGATAGAGGAAGGTAGCTTTTGTTGTTCTTTCACTTGGCTCATGCACCCCAAAAACCACTCTCCCCACACGCATCACTCAGAATAGCATCGAGACAAATCCAGAGGGGAAAACAAAGGAATGACCCTTGGAATTTATTATTTTATGCCTACATGCAGCATAGAGGAAAATACTGAAAACCAATTAAATTAACATATTCTGTCAGAATAAGCAGAGAGAACATTTAACAAATCAGTATGTTGTGAAGGAAAACACTGATTATCTAAACAAAACCAGAGACTATTTAAATTATACCTTGAAAAATAAAATAACTTGCATTTTTTCCATGAGAAAACATTAAGACGTGTAAGAAAATACAACGACTTGTATTCTTGGCTAGATTTCCTAGCAATTTCTCTGTACGTTTTTCTATTTCTGATATAGAGACAATACACAGTGTAAAGAGCTAACTATGGCAGTGGCTAGAGGGGCAGGCAGAATATTTAAGGAAGAAAAAGCACATATATTAGCTGCAGAAACATGTTCCTGTACATAGGGTATGTTAAATGATGGCAGAGTGGCAGAAGAGCATACCTGGACGTATAGGTAAGATAACAAAATCAACACTTTTCAGCCCTGTAATGTGTGTATGGTCCTAACTGGTAATACATCACATTTAGTAGAAGTTCTGGGTATGTACGCCATGCTTAAATTAAGCCAGAACAGTGACAACAGAGATCCTTTAATTGCTGGTTACCCTACATCATCTCCTCTTTTGCATCCATTCCCCATGTAACTAATACAACTCTGTTTTTCACTGCAATGGCCATTCATATCTCAGTTCTTCCTCTTCTTTCTGTTTTTCTTCCAGTAATGAGCTGTAACGACTTTCCAAGGCTCTAAGCTTTAACAAATAGACTGTTTTTTCCTCAAACATCTCCCACACTGCCCAAGGTGCCTAATGGTTAGCAAGCTTGCTCACTGGGGCAATTGCTTTAATTAAATTCTTTCCTTTTTCCTGTACGAGTCCTCTGTCTGCTACCTGTCTGTTGTATCTATTTACTGCCCTAACATTATCTCAGATATAAACTCCTTTGGGAATTAATTCCTTCTCATTATGTGTGTAGAAAGCCTAGCTCAGCACTATTTCATTAGGAAAAAAAGACCCACATAACACACAAAGAAAAGTGTCAACTAACACATCTTAAGTCATCGGCATAACCTTCTGTAACTTTTCCTGATACAATTTTTAATTTTCAATTTGCAAAGAAAATCATGCACTTGACACGCTTTAGTAATATTGTTTGCTTGCTCTGGAGCAGACTGTGACATTCAGTAACTATTTATAAATCAATGACACATTCTGGTTTATTCTTAAACATAAAATGGACAAGTTTTAAGAAAACCACACAGTAAAAATAATTTTGGTTTGTATTGCATTATTTATGATTCTTTCAGCCTTAGGGGTTCTAGATTGCATTATACAATGTAAGTTGATAGGATTTCATAGTAGAAAAGGCAACATTTATATGTCGTTATTATGAATTAATTGCTCACATCTTTATTCTACGAACTGAATAAACCCAAAAGCCTGTGTATTTTCAAAAACTGAAACCTAGCTGCTGTCAGAAATTTTACACTTCAATAGAGACAGACTTTGCATTTGTTTTACAAAATATCACTATGCTTAGCCTTGGAAGTGTATGTACCATTGCTTAACTTTAGACCTATAAATGTTATTTTGTGTTAGTTTTAAGCAAAGAATCTGTCATGCTACCTCACTGCATTAGTAAAATTATAGTCAGTTCAGATTTCTTTTATAAAGTCACAAAGGCCCCAAGGTAAGAAAAAGCATTTATGCAGTCTTTACGTTAAGTAATATATATATAATCAAAAAGATTATTGTTGTATTTCATTGAAATATATCTGTATTTGCAGACTCTGTACTTTAACAGTACAGAGAAATAGTGATCATTACAGACATTGTTGTACTTTGGTAAATGAACATGGACTACCACCTTTGTCATCTCTTGCACATTTCTAATACTTCACTTTCAAACATTTATTCTGTAGATCATTTAGGAAAGGAGAAAACCTACCTTTGCTTTAAATGTGCATAGATGTTAAGAAAAGTAACCTTCAAATTAGTTAACCTTCAAAAGTAGCACAGACACATTTCAGCTAATACGCTGTATGTAGCAGTTCCCAGTAAAAGTTAGATACTTTATTTTTCAGAAAATCATTATGGTTTTCTTTATATTTAGAAAAAATGTTTACAGAGAAGTTTGAAGGTTAGCTTCTCTAAGGCAGGACACATGTTTTGCTTTTCTCTCCTCTGGGCATGAATAATTTTCATGTTGCCATTTCAATAAAATAATTCCCTCCCTGTTGCAGTTATCTCACTCATGTAGTATATGATGGTTAGTTAATGAAATAATTTATTCAAATTGGGTTGGGTGGTTGTCAAAGCCTAGTGACTCATCTATAGTGATTCATGCATACCTGACATAATACCCTCAGTTAATTGATGTGAAACAGCATAGGTGAATAAAACTACTAGAAGTTTGCCAAGTAATAGGCAGCTGTGAACACATGTAATGGAATGCAGTTTATTACTTACAAAGAAATTAATGCTGATAAAAGTATGTTGATTAATACTATAAAAATTGCTGCACAATAGGAAGCAGTGCCAAGTATAAAAAAAAAAAAACAACCCAAAATAAATTTTATCAAAGAATGTCCATAGTTAGTTGCGCTGCAAACCCCAAGTACTGAAAGACAAGGCATGAAGGAAATTACAAAAAGTAATGCCACAGTCTCAGAAGCCATCCATGGGACATCATAACTGCAGACAATTGTCAGCTAAGGCAATAGCTTTACTCAGGTTAGGTCGTGGGACAGCAGTTTTTTCAAGCTGTTGTCAGCCTAAGTTTGGATTGAGCCAGCAGTCAGATTTTGACACTTAATCATAGTCTGGAAGCTAGACTGGTGAAAGAGCTGAGTGCTGAAGAGGTTCCAGTGGAAATCTCATGTGAAAATGTTCTTAGATTCTGAAAACTTGGTCTTTGCTCATTTTACACTCTGTCCCTTCCATCCTATCAAGGGACTTGAAAGGAAAAGGAAAATAACAAAGAGGAAAAATAGTCCTTTTATTTTAAATTAAGCTTAATGAACTCAAGATGTCTACAAGAAATGGTAGAAGTGAATCTAGCAGAAGTCAAATGCCTACAGTGCAAAAATATTGCTCTTTGCTGCAGTAGGTCTTTCCATGGATAAAATACACTTTGTCCTGCCTCCCTTCAAAAAAGGTATAAAAATCTGTTCAAAATCTCTCTTTTTATGTTACTTTGGCGATTCTGTCCTCCTTACGAGATAGATATGGATTTTAGAGTACATCCTACTCTGCAAAACCATCCCAAATTTTAAGTAAGCAACAACATAGCAGGCTGTTTGTCTTTTTCCATACCTGGGTAAAAATCTTGAGTAGCCCCTGGGGAGTGTCCTGTGGTATAATCTGTAGCATCATGTGGTGAGGGGTATGGATGGGGGTGCTGGTTTGCAAGGCAATCATTCAGGATGTCCTGGCAAAGCTCTGAGCTCAACTGCAACTGAAATACAAGAGACAAAAAAGAAGAAATTATTATAACATGTTCTATAAAAAAAGGAAATAAATCACAAAAATGCTTAAGGCACCGAAAAATTATAATGAAGAAATGCTGAGGTGTTAGAGAAAGAAATGGAGCACAAGCAAAATTCTTCTCTTTTGCATTCTGGTTAATACCCTTCCAAAATAGCAGGCATGTTTTGAATCTGGGGAAGGAAACTCTTTGAGATGCTTAACAAGACTGTACTCAGGACAAGAGCTACATGTAGAGATAGGACCCTGGGTGGATGGACTTACATGCGTTCTCTTGTCATACAGTGCAAAAGAGAGGAGTGTCCTGATTCACTGATAATGGAGATCTATCAAATGTCTGACAACTCTTGTATCAGCAGAGGGATACTATAAAAAATGCAGGTATTTTACTGCTGGTTAAGTGCCCTGAACTGTCTTGCTGAAGGACCAGGAAAGCCAAGGTGCCCACCGCAGTGGAAATGAGGCACTGGGAGTGAGCAGCCAGGAGCAGTGTTATTTGAGATGGTCAGGATGGAAGTACAACTCTATATGGAACAAAGTTGTCTTGAGATCACATTGTTAAAGTGACCAGGACTGCATTTGTTTCACATTAGCTGAATTGATGTGGAAGTGAGTGCACTGTCACTGCCACCAATCACAGCTGCATGCATGGACACTTGCTTGGTACCTGATGCATCAACAGCGAGTCTGTTGATCTGTCTGATTCAGCAGAAAATCCACTTTGCAAACAATTAATAAATTCACAAGAAGAGCTTTCCTTTTGATGTAATTGGATGCGCAGTCTCACCCTGAAGCGACAATACAATGCAATAAAATACAACCAAAAAAAAAAAAAAAATCTCCAAACCAAAATAAGGAAAAGGAGGAAACCTACTGCAGCACCCTGACACAGAACTGTCCGAACTGTAATACAAAACTTCACCCTGTGGTTTCTGGCAGATGGATGTTGCTGTAGGCTGCCTGGGCTGATGCCTGTCCCAACCCCCTGTCTGACATTACTGTTCCCTATAACAAAAGTTTTCCTGTTCCTTATGGCCATCTTGGCTCACAGGATGGTGTATTCATGAAAAAGGAGGGTCTGTGCTTATATGCTTGTGGGCTACTGCAGTGAATGAGATATAGATAAATATCCTGTCCTGTCACCCAGGATGATAAAGAAATAGTTCATGCAGCATGATGGGCAGAAAGCTGATGTAGTGCAGCAGGATTTGCTGCAGTCATGCATCAATCCCAAGAAGCAAGTCTCACAGATGCAACTGAAACTTGTCTCAGTTTGATGCCACGAAAGGCGAGCAGGTACCAGCAACTAGGACATAACCAAGCAACTCTAACAAACTCCTAAGGGGAGGAAGAGCAGCAACAAGAAAAATTTCTGCCCACCCTACACTCAGATGCAAAGAAAAAAGGAGTTAAGAAGGAGTGATTCTGAATGCAACTGTAGAAAGACTCATTATTGTGCCATAAGATGCTGGTAATTATTCAATTTACTTCTGACGACATGCATTAGTATAAAACCGTTGCAAAAGAGTGAAGAGTTGGTCTTACACATCATAAGCTCCTGGGGTAGGGTAGGAGGAGATACTATGCAGCGTATGATACCTACACACAGATTGTGAATGCTGTAGTTCATTCTTTCTCTTGAAAATGTAGTGAGCCATTATAAGCCTGAAGGTACATTACGCTTGTGAAGTGTATTTGTCATTCTAGAACTCGTTAATGTACAATTGTATGGAGGAGGAAAGGGGCATAGAAAGAGGGAGAAAAGGGAGAAAGAAAGGGAGAAATACCCTGACAAATGCTTTTCATATTTTACCCACACTTACAACCTGGTTTAAGTCCAAATGCTTCTTCCAGGGTAGCATGTATCATTGTCTGCTATTATCCATTACTAGTAACACAGTTTTTTTAATGAAATTAAGTGTATGTGAAATTAAATGCCAAATATATCCTGACTCAGTTTTTTATCAGTTAACTTATTAATGAGCATTATTTGACTTTAAATTTCTATGGATTCTAATACGAAAATATATATGAGAAAAATCTGACTTCTATCAGGATTCCATCATGCAGAGTACAAACTGACAGAGGTCACCTGTGTGAAGTTGTTTGTCTGTTCAATGTCTTTTTTGTGAGTAAAAAACTGATCAGTCTTCTACGATCAGATAGCACTCACATGGATGAAACAGTGAGCAGAACAAGGGAATGAGAGCTGAATATTTATACATTAGTTACAAGTATTAAATAACACCAACAGTCTATTTTACACATTTTTCTGTTTTGTATTGTTCAGGAGGCTTGCTTTGCATTTGCAAATCCTCTGACACTGAGAGAATAAATGTACCATAACAACCTGTGCTGACATAAATTTTCTGGTTTGCTCACTAGTCAGTGCTTACAAAACCCAACAAAACCCAGTATCAACAACAGAAAACCAAAACCAGTGAAACAAACACTGGGATCAGACAGCTGTGATCTGATTCCTGAAGATCTTAACCCATGCATTGGTTATTATTGATTGATTGATATTTACAACCATAAGGGATAGAAATATAGATTTTATAAACTTACATGCACACACACATATTGTATTATAATTTTAGAATGACAATATATGTATTTAACATACATATAATGAAACATCCTGAGCAAGAGATGGATGTTATAACTGCGAACACTGCTAATTCAAATTGCTACTAAAAATACTACCACAGGCCACCTATAAACCCTCACCAGATAATAGGTGCTGGGAATAACTTTAGTATCCTTTACTGTAGGGTATGTAAGCGAGTTGCTCTTTAAGAGTAATTATTGTTGCACCATGGGAAAGGGTAGGGAGCAAGGCATAGATCACTTCTTCTCTACTGCTTAGCAGAGCAGGACCAGAAATGGGTACACTTCCTTTTGCAGAACCAGGTATTAAAACACAACTGCCTCCCAAACTAGGCACAACTTCTAGAAAACGCTATTCCACACCATTACTGTTCTATCTTAAGAGACAGTAACCATGCTTCGGTTGCTGGTTCCTCCTTCCTCTGCCATCCTCTGTGCAATGTTTTTCCAGATCTGTCCTCTGTACCATTAACAGGGTCGTTAAAGCTGTGGCCTTTTTGGAACAAAACAGACCACAAAAACCAGACACTGTTTCTAATATGGCTGATCAAGGCATTGTTTTTTTCCTGCAAAGACATTCAGGGTTAAAAACTGCTCTATCTCAGTGAAATATTTTTGTGTATTTTATAGAAAACTTAATAAAAAGTTCTAACTGAAACCAATGTTTTGAATATTGTCAAAAGCAAGGAAACTTACGATTTTTCTTCATTATGTGAAGAAATACAGGACAACGAAAAAACCCATATGATCTCAAACACAAGCAAATAAAACAACCACTCACTGCATCCATAAAATTTTATCTTCAGTTAAAAAAAACTACAAAGGAGAAATAATAATTGACCAGATCTAACTGCTGTAGTCTGTTTCACACTTTGCTCTAAAGACAATGCATTTCTTATCCAGCCTAGACTTCAGACCTATCAACTAGCTGTAAAAGACAGCTGACACTTTCTTTGACTTTTGTGTAAATCACATCCCAGCACAAATCTCCCAGCATCCTGGCTGCAATACCTTGCTTCCCTTCCCCTGTGATCACCTTCCTTCCCTCACAATCACTCAGCTGAGCACCACTACAATCACACTGGGAATGAAAACCCACCAATACATTTTTGAAAACTATATCGTTAGAAAGTTACCTTGCTGAATGATGAAATCTGTAACTGACAATTTTAACAAGCTGAGCACAGACATTTTCTGTATGCTGTAATGTAGCCTGAATTTATGGCTGACCAAGGCACAAGTTAACAATCAACTGCTCAGCTCACTTAGAACTTCCCTGTAAGGAATACTTGTTGTAAATAACAGATTCTTCTAATAGCTATAGAATTATCAAATAGATACTAGAATTATCTGTTAGATAATTCTAATAGCTCAGTTGTATGGTAAACTTGTGAAGTTTTGTATTTGGAAATCTGATACGTTCCCAATATCACAATGTAGCAGTTTTTTCTATTACACAGAACAAATAATTGTCAGTCATGATTTACAATTGTTTTACTCATGTGACAATCAACTAATGTTTGTCAGCTTTCAGAACAATGAATGGAAATTCTACTCCTGTACATTTTAGATATGATTAAATAATTACCTGAGATTAAATGATACAAGCAGAAGTAATTAGAAGGGAGTAAGATCTTTTCAGTTTCACTATATTGAGTGCAAGAGCAGAGACGTGCTGTTGATTTGATGCATAACATAATTCCAGAGAAAATTTCTCTTTGAAAGAAAGGATTGTTTGTTTTACATTTCTCTAACTAAGGTGTGTTTTATCTGAGATCTGCATGTTTTTGTACAACCTGGCTAGTTTCTGCAGCATTATTCCTCTTTAATAGAAATGTGACACCATCAAGGAAAACTTAAGTAATGTGTGTTTAAGATTACATTTGGTCGGAAGAAAAGTACCTTAGGATTTCTCAAACATTATTAGCTTGTTTCCAAACCACATAAAATAGGATACCAGTAACTTAAAAGCCTGCCTATATGTGCTCAGATTAACTCTAGTAATTCTTCAGCAAAATCTCGACTCCTCCAGTCATTCAAACACGCCAGTTATGTCATCAAATCACGGCATTTTAAAACCTGCTTTTGTAAAAGTAGACTTAAGGAACTGTATGTGTGCTGTGCACCTGGAGAGTACTTCCACACGTAAGGGAGAAATTGGCTATAGTCAATTTATTTTGATGCAGGTTAGATCTGTGTCTGCCATGTCTAAGAGCAGCAAAAAAACTCCTAAAAACTGCTACATTTTATTGAGAGAAATTGTTTTACACTAAGTGTAATAGCTTTATAAATGTTGGGGTTTTTTTCTTTATAAAGCTAAGGAGGAATTTCTGTTATGTATACAGTCTGTGGATGAAGTTTACTATACACTATTTGTCAAGTAGAGCATAAGCCAGTAATGTTACACTCATTTTATTATCCGTAAGTTAAGTTGGCACAGGGAGAGGGAAGCATAACCTGTCTACAGAGAGCTACATATTGTACTGGTTTTCCTGAAAGGCTAGCCAGAATTTAATATTTGCTTGTACATTTAGAGTAAAATTATGTCCTGTTAACATCATGACATTGACAATACACATATGTGAGCACTAGAAAATTACAAGTTCAATACGAAGACATAGTATGTTTACTCATACTATAGGTTTGCTTTAGATCATCCCTTTACTCACCCAGACCACTTTCAAGGTCCAGTGCCTTCTAGCACAGCACTAAACCTTTTTGATGACAGTAAAAGTTTATGCCACATTATGACATACACCAACATAATTGTTGCCTCTGGAACCTACAGACATCTTGGAGCAAAGAAACAATGCAGGCAGAAGGGATTCCTCAATAACCTTTGCTTCCAGGGAGTCATCTGGGCAGGATTTCTAGAGACCCACAGCATTTGTTATTCTGCTAATTGTCTACCAAAGCTTCCAGATACATGGGCACACTACTTTCATCTGCTTTTACATTCTGTTTCAGTTAAAATTTCGGCCAGGAAAACATAATAAAAAAGTTAAACTAGCTTATCTGCATAGTAGGGATGTTAGGTTCTCTACAATAAATTATAACTTTTGCTCCCCTCAGAGTTTTACTATGAACATTTGAGTTCAAATACAAAATTCTTCCATCTTTGTGACCTAGTGTAAATCAGAAAAACATATCATAAACGTTTTTCAGCCTCTTGCATTAAAAATCAAAAGGACTTGGAACCCACACAATCAGCTAACTTTGACAACTTTCCAGTCAGGAAGAAATTCTGATTTTGAAGCAAGAAATTCTGATTCTGAAGTCTCCTCTGCAAGAGGAGAACACTGTTACATAAAAATTGATGACACTGAAATTAATTCTACCTTTATTATACATAGAAATGAGATTTTTCTTTTGATTGGTATTATTCTAATGCAAGAAATATTTTGGGTTGTCTCCTCAATAAAACTATATAGAACACCATGAATACCATTTAAAGGGGAAAAAATTGAAGCCAGGACAGATCTGAAAGGAAATTTTGAATAAAAAAATAAAACTGACAATCTTCCTTTAAAGAAGGGTATTACAGTTTGAGTGAGATGTATTGCAAGGGGCTGTTTTCTGAAATAAACAAAAAAGCTTGTGTGGTCATAGTGCTGTTGAAAACTGATTATTATTTTACTCTACATATTTGCAAATAATGTGTTTTAACACAGAATGCTCCTAAGGATGCTCCTTGTTGTGACATCCACTGTCTAGAAGTCTGCATTGTCACAAATTTTGGTTTTGTTTCTTTCTCACTCTAGTCATAGAAATAAAAAGCACTCACATGTGCATAGGTGAGCAGCACCCCCCCCCATCCCATTACCACTCTCCCTGACCCAAATTAGGTTTTATCAAATCTGAAAACATGCAAATTTCTTATCAAAAACTGTTACCTACATTATACCTATGACCCTTCCTATTTCATCTTCTTTTTCTCGCAGTTCTAGGAGGCTTGGAGCTGTTTTTTGTCTGAACAGCAATCACAGCTGAGCTATGCTATTCAATAAGCAGGAAAAAGTCACTCTTCCGTGCCAGATTGATTTGTAGATACAGATAGTATATAATATTGCTAAACACCAACATTTCTCAGTAAATGCAGCCTGACAAAGAAACCACTTGTACTGCAGAATGACTTGCTTTTCCCTTTCTGAAAAAATCTGTTTGGCAAATTTTCACTTTGTTAGAGGAAAAATGTGGAAAATGAACAAGTAATCATGACCTTGTCCTTCATTTGCCACAACATATTTTTCTCCCTGTCACAGGTTCCCAAAAATTGACATGAAAATCCATAGATAACATCAGCAATTTTTAGTTTATAGAAACAAAGATTTTCAGATTTCACATTCTTTTTTAAAACTCCGCAGCACTCTTTGTGTAACACTGTCCTTCAGTCTAAATATTTGATTTTGTGTTCTCCATTGCAACTTAAGTTCATTTATGGACCATTTCCTACAAGGAAATACTATTCTGTTAAAAATAGTACTTTGTTTAGAGCCTAAGACTAGAACTAAGAGATCCAAATTAGTAGCCTTCAGGCATATGACTTTTACTCTTACAAAGATTCCTCAGGACATCATCCCTGTACAGTTTCATCCAGTGTGGGTCCAGTTTCATCCACTGTCTGTGACTTGTCGATTTAGCATATTTCCTGGCTAGATGATGATGTGATGCACTGACTGGCTGGAACTGCTAACTCTCACAGTTCCTACAGACCTCTATTTACTGTGGAGCATTTTTGTATCAGGTTGTTTTTGGTTTTGTTTTGTTTTGTGTGTTTTTTGTTTGTTTGTTTGTTAAAGCCCTAGTTCAGTTTACAGTGCAGTCTCACAAACAACTATGCCAGCAGATGGGGCAGAGCTCAGCAGCATGGGGAAGAAACAAACTGGCAGCTGAAGGCCCTCCTCAGAGGGGACTGCCAGTGAAGCCCATATATCATTGCTTCAGGAGTAGTACTAAGGACTCCAAAATCAGTACCTGCCAGTCCAGGCCAGCATCTCCACCCATCTCCAGCAGCATGAAATCTGCATGTTAACGATGGACACAGAGAAAGTCCAGACTGGGACAGGGACACTCAATGAGGACAGTCTTAAAAACTTGAAGGGTGTTTGGGGTACAGTCAGGACGGTTCACTGCAATCCCTCAGGCAGCCTTTAGACAGCTTCAGCCACGCTTGCTCAGATACTGGTGACAATTATGTAGCACATGGGATAGCACATTTAAAGCCCAGACTGAAGTGCGACTGGGTAATGAGAATCATAGAATTATACAATCATAGAATCATTTAGG